>NC_066509.1:43943356-44243356 GCF_024679095.1 Eriocheir sinensis
TATGTACGTATTTACTTTATTTAATGTGTGTTTTGTATATATATTTTTATGCAAATATACTTTATTTTATGTGCATTTTGTACATATATATTTTTAGAAATTTGCGTTAATTTATATTGTATTTGTATATGTTTTTCTCATACAAATTTACATTATTTTATTGCTATTTTGTTTATTCATTTTGATACGAATGAAAATAAATATACAAAATACACAAAAATAAACTAAATTTGTATTGAAATACATTTACAAAATACATAAAATAATATAAATTTGAATGAAAATATATAAACAAATACACTTAAAATAACGTAAATTTGTTTTAAAATATACAAATACACATTAAATAATGTAAATATGTATAAAAAAATATATACAAAACACAAATAGAATAATGTAAAATCATTATCAAAATAAATACAGAATATTAATAAAACAATGTAAATTTGTATGAAAATAAAGATGCAAAATACCCATTAAATAACGCATTTTTATAAAATATATATACCAAAATACACATGAAAAAATTAATTTGTATTAAAATAAATATACAAAATACACATACAATAAGGTAAATCTGTATTTAAATAGATATGCAAAATACATATAAAACAATGTAAATTTGTTTCAAAATATATATACGAATACTCATAAAATAACGTAGATTTGTATAAAAATATATATACAAAATACACATAAAATGAAGTAAATACGTATAAGAAAATGTATACAAAATACACATAAAATAATGTAAATTCGTATCAAAATAAATAAACAAAATACCAATAAAAGAATGTGTATTTGTATAAATATAAATATACAAAATACACATAAAATAACGTAAATTTGTATAAAACTATACAAAAATACACAGAAGTAATTAAATTCGTATGAAAATAGATATACAAAATACAGATAAAATAAGCTAAATTTGAATTGAAATGTATATACAAAATACAATATTTTATGTGTATATTTGTATTTGTATTTAGGTTATTTTATGTGTATTTTGTATATATATTTTCATCAAAAATTACATTATTTTATTGGTATTTTCTTAATTTAATTCGATACGAATTTAGATTATTTCATAGGTATTTTCTATACATATTTTTATACTCATTTACATTATCTAATGTGTGTTTTGTATATATATTTTATGCAAATTTATTTTATGTTAATTTTGTACATATTTTTATAGAAATTTGCGTTATTTTATGTATATATTTTTATATAAATTTACGTTATTTTATGTGCATTTTGTATATTTATATTTATACAAATAAAAATTCTTTAATTGTTATATTGTTTATTTACATATATACGAATTTACATTATTTTATGTGAATTTTGTATACATTTTTTTATACGTATTTACTTAAAGTTATGTGTATTTTGTATATGTATTTTTATAGAAATCTACGTTATTTTATGTGTATTCGTATATATATTTTGAAACAAATTTACATTATTTTATATGTATTTTGCATATCTATTTCAATACAAATTTACCTTATTGTATGTGCATTTTGTATATTTATTTTAATACAAATTAAAATATTTTATGTGTATTTTGGTATCAATAATTTTATAAAAAAACGAAAATTTGTATAAAAAAATATGTACAAAACACAAATAGAATAATGTAAAATCGTATCAAAATAAATACACAGAATATTAATAAAATAATGTAAATTTGTATGAAAATAAAGAAGCAAAATACCCATAAAATAACGCATTTTTTTATTTATAAAAATATATATACAAAAATACACATAAAAAATTAAATTTGTATTAAAATAAATATACAAAAAACACATACAATAAGGTAAATTTGTATTGAAATAGATATGGAAAATATATATAAAACAATGTAAATTTGTTTCAAAATATATATACGAATACACATAAAATAACGAAGATTTCAATAAAAATATATATACAAAATACACATAAAATGAAGTAAATACGTATAAAAAAATGTATACAAAATACACATAAAATAATGTAAATTCGTATCAAAATAAATAAACAAAATACCGATAAAAGAATGTGTATTTGTATGAATATAAATATACAAATTACACATAAAATAACGTAAATTTATATAAAACTATATAAAAAAATACACAGAAGTAATTAAATTTGTATGAAAATATATACAAAATACACACGATATAAGCTAAATTTGAATTGAGATATATATACAAAAAACATGAAATAAAGTAAATTTGTATCAAAATATTCATACAAATACACATATAATAACGTAAATTTGTATGAAAATATATAAACAAAATACACATTAAATAATGTAAATACGTATAAAAAAATATGTACAAAATACACATATAATCATGTAATTCGTATCAAAATAAATAAACAAAATACCAATAAAATAATATAAATTTGTATGAGTAAACGTGTATGTTGCATATTTTTTCAATACAAATTTACCTTATTATATACGCATTTTGTATATTAATTTTAATACAAATTTAATTATTCGATGTGTATTTTTGTATCTGTATTTTTATAAACATATGCTTTATTTTTTGGGTATTTTGCATCTTTATTTTCATACAAATTTACATTATTTTATTGACATTCTGTTGATTCATTTTGATACGAATTGACATTATTCTATGTGTATTTTGTATATATTTTTCATACAAATTTACGTTATTTTATGTGTAAAAATATGTACAAAATACACATATAATCATGTAATTCGTATCAAAATAAATAAACAAAATACCAATAAAATAATATAAATTTGTATGAGTAAACGTGTATGTTGCATATTTTTTCAATACAAATTTACATTATTATATACGCATTTTGTATATTAATTTTAATACAAATTTAATTATTCGATGTGTATTTTGTATCTGTATTTTTATAAACATATGCTTTATTTTTTGGGTATTTTGCATCTTTATTTTCATACAAATTTACATTATTTTATTGATATTCTGCTCATTCATTTTGATACGAATTGACATTATTCTATGTGTATTTTGTATATATTTTTCATACAAATTTACGTTATTTTATGAGTATTTGTTTATATATTTTGATACATATTTACAATATTTTATGTGTATTTTGTATATACATTTCAAAAGAAATTTACCTTGTTTTATGTGTATTTTGTATATCTATTTTCATACAAACTCAAATTATTTCTATGTATTTTTGTATATATTTTAATACAAATTTTAGTTATGTTATGTGTATTTTGTAAATTTATTTTCATTCAAATATATATTATTTTATTGGTGTTTTGTTGATTTATATTGATACGAATTTACATTATTTTATATGTACTTTGTATATATATTTTTACACGCTTTTACATTATTTAATATTTATTTTGAATATAATATTATATTTTTATACAAATTCATGATATTTTATGTGTATTTGTATATATATTTTTATATAAATTTACATTGTTTTATGTGTATTTTGTACATATATTTTTTTACAAATCTATCTTATTTTATGTTTATTTTGTATGTGTATTTTGTATATTTATATTTATCCAAATACACATTCTTTTATTGGTATTTTGTTTATTTATTTTAATTCGAATTTACATTATTTTATGTGTATTTTGTATACATTTTTTATACATATTTACTTAATTTTAAGTGTATTTTGTATATATATTTTATAGAAATCTACGTTTTTTTATTTGTATTCGTATATATATTTTGAAACAAATTTACATTGTTTTATATGTATTTTTGCATATCTCTTTCAATACAAATTTACCTTATTGTATGTGCATTTTGTATATTTATTTCAATGCAAATTTAAATATTTTATGTATATTTTGGGATATATATTTTTATAAGATTACGAAAATTTGAATAAAAATATATACAAAAAAACAAAAAAATAAATTTCAATTTGTATGAAAATAGATATACAAAATACACATATAATTAGTTAAATTTGTATTTAAATACATGTACAAAATACACATTAAATAATGTAAATTTGTATGGAATGAAAACAAATTCACGTAAAATTCGCGTCAAAATAAATAAACAAAATATCAATAAAAGAATGTGTATTTGTATGAAAATAGATATACAAAATACACATAAAATAACCTAAATTTGTATCAAACTATATACAAAAATACACAAAAATATTTTAAATTTGTATGAAAATAAATATACAAAATACACACAAAATTAGGTAAATTTGTATTGAAATACATACACAAAATACACATAAAATAATGTAAATTTGAATGAAAATACATAAACAAATACACTTAAAATAACGTAAATTTGTATAAAAAAAATATGTACAAAACACAAATAGAATAATGTAAAATCGTATCAAAATAAATACAGAGAATATTAATAAAATGATGTAAATTTGTATGAAAATAAAGAAGCAAAATACCCATAAAATAACGCATTTTTTTTATTTATAAAAATATATATACCAAAATACACATAAAAAAATTAAATTTGTATTAAAATAAATATACAAAAAACACATACAATAAGGTAAATTTGTATTGAAATAGATATGCAAAATACATATAAAACAATGTAAATTTGTTTCAAAATATATATATACGAATACACATAAAATAACGTAGATTTCTGTAAGAATATATATACAAAATACACATAAAATGAAGTAAATACGTATAAAAAAATGTATACAAAAAACACATAAAATAATGTAAATTCGTATCAAAATAAATAAACAAAATACCAATAAAAGAATGTGTATTTGTATAAATATAAATATACAAAATACACATAAAACAGTATAAATTTATATAAAACTATATACAAAAATACACAGAAGTAATTAAATTTGTATGAAAATATATACAAAATACACACAAAATAAGTTAAATTTGATTTGAAATATATATACAAAATACATGAAATAAAGTAAATTTGTATCAAAATATTTAAACAAATACACATATAATAACGTAAATTTGTATGAAAATATATAAACAAAATACACATTAAATTATGTAAACACGTATAAAAAAATATGAACAAAATACACATATAATCATGTAATTCGTATCAAAATAAATAAACAAAATACCTATAAAATAATATAAATTTGTATGAGTAAACGTGTATGTTGCATATTTTTTCAATACAAATTTACCTTATTATATACGCATTTTGTATATTAATTTTAATACAAATTTAATTATTCGATGTGTATCTTTGTATCTGTATTTTTATAAACATATGCTTTATTTTTTGGGTATTTTGCATCTTTATTTTCATACAAATTTACATTATTTTATTGATATTCTGCTCATTCATTTTGATACGAATTGACATTATTCTATGTGTATTTTGTATATATTTTTCATACAAATTTACGTTATTTTATGTGTATTTGTTTATATATTTTGACACAAATTTACAATATTTTATGGTATTTTTTATACATTTCAAAAGAAATTTTCCTAGATTTATGTGTACCTATTTTGTATATCTATTTTCATACAAATTCAAATTATTTCTATGTATTTTGTATATATTTTAATACAAATTTTAGTTATGTTATGTGTTTTTTTCATTTATTTTCATTCATATATATATTATTTTATTGGTGTTTTGTTGATTTATATTGATACGAATTTACATTATTTTATATGTACTTTGTATATATATTTTTATACGCTTTTACATTAATTAATATTTATTTTGAATATATATTTTTATACAAATTCATGGTATTTTATGTGTATTTGTATATATTTTTTTATATAAATTTACATTATTTTTTGTGTATTTTGTACAAATATTTTTTTACAAATCTACCTTATTTTATGTTTATTTTGTATGTGTATTTTGTATATTTATATTTATCCAAATACACATTCTTTTATTGGTATTTTGTTTATTTATTTTAATTCGAATTTACATTATTTTATGTGTATTTTGTATGCATTTTTCTATACGTATTTACTTAATTTTATGTGTATTTTGTATATATATTTTTATAGAAATCTACGTTTTTTTATTTGTAATCGTATATATATTTTGAAACAAATTTACATTGTTTTATATGTATTTTTGCATATCTCTTTCAATATAAATTTACCTTATTGTATGTGCATTTTGTATATTTATTTCAATGCAAATATAAATATTTTATGTGTATTTTGGTATATATATTTTTATAAGATTACGAAAATTTGAATAAAAATATATACAAAAAAACAAAAAAATTAATTTCAATTTGTATGAAGATAGATATACAAAATACACATATAATTAGTTAAATTTGTATTTAAATACATGTACAAAATACACATAAAATAATATAAATTTGTATGAAATGAAAACATATTAACATAAAATTCGCGTCAAAATAAATTAACAAAATATCAATAAAAGAATGTGTATTTGTATGAAAATAGATATACTAAATACATATAAAATAACCTAAATTCGTATCAAACTATATACAAAAACACTCAAAAATATTTTAAATTTGTATGAAAATAAATATACAAAATACACTTAAAATTTGGAAAATTTGTATTGAAATACATACACAAAATACACATAAAATAATGTAAATTTGAATGAAAATACATAAACAAATACTCTTAAAATAACGTAAATTTGTATAAAAAAAATATGTACAAACCACAAATAGAATAATGTAAAATCGTATCAAAATAAATACACAGAATATTAATAAAATAATGTAAATTTGTATGAAAATAAAGAAGCAAAATACCCATAAAATAACGCATTTTTTTTATTTATAAAAATATATATACCAAAATACACATCAAAAAATTAAATTTGTATTAAAATAAATATACAAAAAACACATACAATAAGGTAAATTTGTATTGAAATAGATATGCAAAATACATATAAAACAATGTAAATTTGTTTCAAAATATATATACGAATACACATAAAATAACGAAGATTTCTATAAAAATATATATACAAAATACACATAAAATGAAGTAAATACGTATAAAAAAATGTATACAAAAAACATATAAAATAATGTAAATTCGTATCAAAATAAATAAACAAAATTCCAATAAAAGAATGTGTTGTATAAATATAAATATACAAAATACACATAAAATAACGTAAATTTATATAAAACTATATACAGAAATACACAAAAGTAATAAGATTTGTATGAAAATATATACAAAATACACACAAAATAAGCTAAATTTGAATTGAAATATATATACAAAATACATGAAATAAAGTAAATTTGTATCAAAATATTTATACAAATACACATATAATAACGTAAATTTGTATGAAAATATATAAACAAAATACACATTAAATAATGAAAATACGTATAAAAAATATGTACAAAATACACATATAATCATGTAATTCGTATCAAAATAAATAAACAAAATACCAATAAAATAATATAAATTTGTATGAGTAAACGTGTATGTTGCATATTTTTCAATACAAATTTACTTAATTATATACGCATTTTGTATATAAATTTTAATACAAATTTAATTATTCGATGTGTATTTTTTATCTGTATTTTTATAAACATATGCTTTATTTTTTGGGTATTTTGCATCTTTATTTTCATACAAATTTACATTATTTTATTGATATTCTGCTGATTCATTTTGATACGAATTGACATTATTCTATGTGTATTTTGTATATATTTTTCATACAAATTTACGTTATTTTATGCTTATAAATTTTGACACAAATTTACAACATTTTATGGGTATTTTGTATATACTTTTCAAAAGAAATTTACCTAGTTTTATGTGTATTTTGTATATATATTTCATACAAACTCAAATTATTTCTATGTATTTTGTATATATTTTAATACAAATTTTATGTTATGTGTATTTTGTAAATTTATTTTCATTCAAATATATATTGTTTTATTGGTGTTTTGTTGATTTATATTGATACGAATTTAAATTATTTTATATGTACTTTGTATATATATTTTTATACGCTTTTACATTATTTAATATTTATTTTGAATATATATTTTTATACAAATTCATGGTATTTTATGTGTATTTGTATATATATTTTTATATAAATTTACATTATTTTATGTGTATTTTGTACATATATTTTTTTACAAATCTACCTTATTTTATGTTTATTTTGTATGTGTATTTTCTATATTTATATTTATCTAAATACACATTCTTTTATTGGTATTTTGTTTGTTTATTTTAATTCGAATTTACATTATTTTATGTGTATTTTGTATACATTTTTTTATACGTATCTACTTAATTTTATGTGTATTTTGTATATATATTTTTATAGAAATCTACGTTTTTTTATTTGTATTCGTATATATATTTTGAAACAAATTTACATTGTTTTATATGTATTTTTGCATATCTCTTTCAATACAAATTTACCTTATTGTATGTGCATTTTGTATATTTATTTCAATGCAAATTTAAATATTTTATGTGTTTTTTGGTATATATATTTTTATAAGATTACGAAAATTTAAATAAAAATATATACAAAAAAACAAAAAAATAAATTTCAATTTGTATGAAAATAGATATACAAAATACACATATAATTAGTTAAATTTGTATTTAAATACATGTACAAAATACACATAAAATAATATAAATTTGTATGAAATGAAAACAAATTCACATAAAACTCGCGTCAAAATAAATAAACAAAATATCAATAAAAGAATGTGTATTTGTATGAAAATAGATATACAAAATACACATAAAATAACCTAAATTTGTATCAAACTATATACAAAAATAAACAAAAATATTTTAAATTTGTATGAAAATAAATGTACAAAATACACATAAAATTAGGTAAATTTGTATTGAAATACATATACAAAATACACATAAAATAATGTAAATTTGAATGAAAATACATAAACAAATACACTTAAAATAACGTAAATTTGTATAAAAAAATATGTACAAAACACAAATAGAATAATGTAAAATCGTATCAAAATAAATACACAGAATATTAATAAAATAATGTAAATTTGTATGAAAATAAAGAAGCAAAATACCCATAAAATAACGCATTTATAAAAATAAATATACCAAAATACACATCAAAAAATTAAATTTGTATTAAAATAAATATACAAAAAACACATACAATAAGGTAAATTTGTATTGAAATAGATATGCAAAATACATATAAAACAATGTAAATTTGTTTCAAAATATATATACGAATACACATAAAATAACGTAGATTTGTATAAAAATATATATACAAAATACACATAAAATGAAGTAAATACGTATTAAAAAATGTAAACAAAAAACATAAAATAATGTAAATTCGTATCAAAATAAATAAACAAAATACCAATAAAAGAATGTGTATTTGTATAAACATAAATATACAAAATACACATAAAATAACGTAAATTTATATAAAACTATATACAAAAATACACAGAAGTAATTAAATTTGTATGAAAATATATACAAAATACACACAAAATAAGCTAAATTTGAATTGAAATATATATACAAAATACATGAAATAAAGTAAATTTGTATCAAAATATTTATACAAATACACATATAATAACGTAAATTTGTATGAAAATATATAAACAAAATACACATTAAATAAGGTAAATACGTATAAAGAAATATGTACAAAATACACATAATAATTATAATCATGTAATTCGTATCAAAATAAATAAACAAAATACCAATAAAATAATATAAATTTGTATGAGTAAACGTGTATGTTGCATATTTTTTCAATACAAATTTCCCTTATTATATACGCATTTTGTATATTAATTTTAATACAAATTTAATTATTCGATGTGTTTTTTTGTATCTGTATTTTTATAAACATATGCTTTATTTTTTGGGTCTTTTGCATCTTTATTTTCATACAAATTTACATTATTTTATTGATATTCTGCTGATTCATTTTGATACGAATTGACATTATTTATATTTTTATATATTTTCATACAAATTTACGTTATTTTATGTGTATTTTCTTATATATTTTGACACAAATTTACAATATTTTATGGGTATTTTGTATATACTTTTCAAAAGAAATTTACCTAGTTTTATGTGTATTTTGTATATCTATTTTCATACAAACTCAAATTATTTCTATGTATTTTTGTATATATTTTAATACAAATTTTAGTTATGTTATGTGTATTTTGTAAATTTATTTTCATTCAAATATATATTATTTTATTGGTGTTTTGTTGATTTATATTGATACGAATTTACATTATTTTATATGTACTTTGTATATATTTTTATACGCTTTTACATTATTTAATATTTATTTTGAATATATAATTTTATACAAATTCATGGTATTTTATGTGTATTTGTATATATATTTTTATATAAATTTACATTATTTTATGTGTATTTTGTACATATATTTTTTTACAAATCTACCTTATTTTATGTTTATTTTGTATGTGTATTTTCTATATTTATATTTATCCAAATACACATTCTTTTATTGGTATTTTGTTTATTTATTTTAATTCGAATTTACATTATTTTATGTGTATTTTGTATACATTTTTTTATACGTATTTACTTAATTTTATGTGTATTTTGTATATATATTTTTATAGAAATCTACGTTTTTTTATTTGTATTCGTATATATATTTTGAAACAAATTTACATTGTTTTATATGTATTTTTGCATATCTCTTTCAATACAAATTTACCTTATTGTATGTGCATTTTGTATATTTATTTCAATGCAAATTTAAATATTTTATGTGTTTTTTGGTATATATATTTTTATAAGATTACGAAAATTTGAATAAAAATATATACAAAAAAACAAAAAAATAAATTTCAATTTGTATGAAAATATATATACAAAATACACATATAATTAGTTAAATTTGTATTTAAATACATGTACAAAATACACATAAAATAATGTAAATTTGTATGAAATGAAAACAAATTCACATAAAACTCGCGTCAAAATAAATAAACAAAATATCAATAAAAGAATGTGTATTTGTATGAAAATAGATATACAAAATACACATAAAATAACCTAAATTTGTATCAAACTATATACAAAAATAAGCAAAAATATTTTAAATATGTATGAAAATAAATATACAAAATACACATAAAATTAGGTAAATTTGTATTGAAATACATACACAAAATACACATAAAATAATGTAAATTTGAATGAAAATACATAAACAAATACACTTAAAATAACGTAAATTTGTATAAAAAAATATGTACAAAACACAAATAGAATAATGTAAAATCGTATCAAAATACATACACAGAATATTGATAAAATAATGTAAATTTGTATGAAAATAAAGAAGCAAAATACCCATAAAATAACGCATTTATAAAAATAAATATACCAAAATACACATAAAAAAATTAAATTTGTATTAAAATAAATCTACAAAAAACACATACAATAAGGTAAATTTGTATTGAAATAGATATGCAAAATACATATAAAACAATGTAAATTTGTTTCAAAATATATATACGAATACACATAAAATAACGTAGATTTCTATAAAATATATATACAAAATACACATAAAATGAAGTAAATACGTATAAAAAAATGTATACAAAAAACATATAAAATAATGTAAATTCGTATCAAAATAAATAAACAAAATACCAATAAAAGAATGTGTATTTATGAATATAAATATACAAAATACACATAAAATAACGTAAATTTATATAAAACTATATACAAAAATACACAGAAGTAATTAAATTTGTATGAAAATATATACAAAATACACACAAAACAAGTTAAATTTGAATTGAAATATATATACAAAATACATGAAATAAAGTAAATTTGTATCAAAATATTTATACAAATACACATATAATAACGTAAATTTGTATGAAAATATATAAACAAAATACACATTAAATAATGTAAATACGTATAAAGAAATATGTACAAAATACACATAGAATCATGTAATTCGTATCAAAATAAATAAACAAAATACTAATAAAATAATATAAATTTGTATGAGTAAACGTGTATGTTGCATATTTTTTCAATACAAATTTACCTTATTAAATACGCATTTTGTATATTAATTTTAATATATGTGTATTTGAATATATATTTTGATACAAATTTACATTATTTTATGTATTTTCTATATTTATTTCAATTCAAATTTATCTTATTTTCTGTGTCTTTTGTATATCTATTTTCATACAAATTTAATTATTTTTGTTTATTTTTGTATATAGTTTTATACAATTTTACGTTATTTTATGTGTATTTTGTATATTTATTTATACAAGTAAACATTCTTTTATTGGCATGTAGTTTATTTATTTTGATACGAGTTTACGTTATTTTATGTGTATTTATCCATTTTCTTATACGTATTTACGTCATTTTATGTGTATTTTGTATATATATTTTTATAGAAATCTACGTTATTTTATGTGTATTCGTATATATATTTTGAAACAAATTTACATTGTTTTATGTGTATTTTGCATATCTATTTCAATACAAATTTACCTTATTGTATGTGCATTTTGTATATTTATTGTAATACAAATTTAAATATTTTATGTGTATTTTGGTATATATATTTTCATAAAAAATGCGTTGTTTTATGGGTATTTTGCATCTTTATTTTCATACAAATTTACATTATTCTATTAATATTCTGTGTATTTATTTTGATACTATTTTACATTATTCTATTTGTGTTTTGTATATATTTTTTATACATATTTACATTATTTAATGTGTATTTTCTATATATATTTCATACAAATTTACGTTATTTTAAGTGTATTTGTTTATATATTTTCATTCAAATTTACATTATTTTATGTGTATTTTGTATATGTATTTCAATAGAAATTTAACTAGTTTTATGTGTATTTTGTATATATATTTTTATACAAATTTAAATTATTTTTGTGTATTTTTTAATAGAGTTTTATACAAATTTACAATATTTTATGTGTATTTTGTATATCTATTTTCATACAAATACACATTCTTTTATTGATATTTTGTTTATTTATTTTGATGCGAATTTACATTATTTAATGTGTATTGTGTAAATATATTTTTATACGTATTTACGTCATTTCATGTGTATTTTGTATATATATTTCTATAGAAATAATGTGTATTCGTATATATATTTTGAAACAAATATACATTGTTTTATGTGCATTTTGTATATTTTTTCAATACAAATTTCCCTTATTGTACGTGCATTTTGTATATTAATTTTAAAACAAATTCAATTATTCTATGTGTATTCTTGTATATGTATTTTTAAAAAAATAGGCTTTATTTTATGGGTATTTTGCATCTTTATTTTCATACAAAATTACATTATTTTATTGATATTCTGTGTATTTATTTTGATACGATTTTACATTATTCTATGTATATTTTGTATATCTATTTTATACAAATGTACGTTATTTTATGTGAATTTGTTTTCATTTCATACAAATTTACATTATTTTATGTGTATTTTGTACATGTATTTAAATACAAATTTAACTAATTATATGTATTTTGTATATATATTGTCATACAAATTGGAATTTATTTTTTTGTTTTTTTGTATATACTTTTATTCAAATTTTAGTAATTTTATGTGTATTTTGTATATTTATTTTCCTACAAATATACGTTCTTTTATCGGAATTTTGTTGATTTATTTTGATACGAATTTTCATTTTTTTAGGTGTATTTGATATATATATTTTTATACTTATTTACATAATTTTATATGTATTTTGAATATATATTTTCATAGAAATTTACTCTATATGTATATACAAAAAACACAAAAATAATTTAAATTTGTATGAAAATAAATATACAAAATACACATAAAATTAGGTAAATTTGTATTTAAATACATATACAAAATACACTTAAAATAATGTAAATTTGAATGAAATTATATAAACAAATACACTTAAAATAACGTTAATTTGTATAAAATATATATAAAAAATACACATTAAATAATGAAAATATGTATAAAAAAATATATACAAAACACAAATAGTATAATATAAAATCGTATCAAAATATATACACAGAATATTGGTAAAATAATGTACATTTTTATGAAAACTAAGATGCAAAAAACCTATATAATAACGCATTTTTTTTATAAAATTATATATACCAAAATACACATAAAATATTTGATTTTGTATTAAAAAAATATACAAAATGCACATACAATAAGGTAAATTTGTATTAAAATAGATATGCACAAAACATATAAAACAATGTAAACTTGTTTCAAAATATATATACGAATACACATAAAATAACGTAGATTTCTATAAATATATATATTCAAAATACAAATAAAATTAAGTAAATACGAATCAAAAATGTATACAAAATACACATAAAATAATGTAAATTCGTATAAATATAAATAAACAAAATACCAATAAGAGAATGTATATTTGTATAAATATAAATATACATATAATAACGTAAATTTGTAAAAAAATATATAAACAAAATACATTAAGTAATGTAAATACGTATAAAAAATATTTACAAAATACACCAATAATCAAGTCATTCGTATCAAAATAAATAAACAAAAACTAATTAAATAATGTAAATTTGTAGAAAACATATACAAAATACACATAAAATAACGTTTTAAGTTTCTATAAAATATATGTACAAAATGCACATAAAATTAGTTTGTATAAAAAAATATATACAAAACACACATTAGATAATGTAAATGAGTATAAAAATATGTATACAAAATACCTATGAAATAATCTAAATTCGTATCGAGTTAAATTAAGAAAATAACAATAAAATAATGTAATTTTGGATGAAAATATATATAGAAAACACACATAAATAACCTAAATACAAATACAAATATACACATTAAATAATTTAAAACTGAATGAAATAAATATACAAAATAAACATAAAATAAGGTAAATTTGTAATAAAATATATGTAAGAATACACATAAAATAATATAAATTTGTATGAAAATATATATACAAATACACATAAAATAACATGAATTTGTATAAAATGTTTCAAAATATATACGAATACACACAATAAAATAACGTAAATTTTTATGAAAATGTATATATAAAATACACATAAAATAGTTTAAACACGTAGAAAAATATATATACAAAATACATATAAAATAATGTAAATTCGTAAAAAAAATAAATACACAAAATTCCAATAAAAGAATGTATATTTGTAGGAAAATATATATATAAAAAACAAATAAAATAACTAAAATTTGTATAAAAATATATACAAAAATACACAAAAATAATTTAAATTTGTTTGAAAATAGATATGCAAAATACACATAAAGTTAGGCAAATTTGTATTGAAATACATATACAAAACTCACATAAAATAATGTAAATTTGTATGAAAATATATAAACAAATACATATAAAATCACGTAAATTTGGATAAAATATATATATATATACAAAATATACATTAAATATTTTATATATGTATAAAAATATATTATATTATATATATTTTTATTGATATTTGCGTTATTTATGTGTATTTTGTATATGTTTTCTCATAGAAATTTACATTATTTTATTGGTATTTTGTCTATTTATTTTGATACGAATTACATGATTATTTGTGTATTTTTTACATTTTTTATACGTATATACA
This sequence comes from Eriocheir sinensis, assembly GCF_024679095.1. Lineage (NCBI taxonomy): Eukaryota > Metazoa > Arthropoda > Malacostraca > Decapoda > Varunidae > Eriocheir > Eriocheir sinensis. The sequence continues at coordinate 43,959,117 of NC_066509.1, forward strand.
TTATTTAATGTGTATTTTGTTTATTTATTTTTATAAATTTACGTTATTATATGTGTATTTGTATAGGTATTTTGATACAAATTTACATTATTTTATGTATTTTGTATATATATTTCAATTCAAATTTAGCTTATTTTATGTGTATTTTGTATATCTATTTATTTTAATACAAAATCAAATATTTTATGTTTTTTCGTATATATATTTTTATAAAAAATGCGTTATTTTATGGGTATTTTGCATCTTAATTTTCATACAAATTTACATTATTTTATTAATATTTTCTGTATTTATTTTGATACGATTTTACATTATTTTATTTTTGTTTTGTATATATTTTTTTATACATATTTACATTATTTAATGTTTTTTTTGTATATATATTTGATACAAATTTACGTTATTTTAAGTCTATATGTTTATATATTTTCATTCAAATTTACATTATTTTATGTGTATTTTGTATATGTATTTCAATACAAATTTACCTATTTATATATGTTTTTTGTATATTTATTTTCATACAAGTTTAAATTATTTTTGTGTATTTTTGTATATAGTTTTATACAAATTTAGGTTATTTTATGTGTATTTTGGATATCTATTTTCATACAAATACACATTCTTTTCATGATATTTTGTTTATTTATTTTGACACGAATTAACATTATTTAATGTGTATTTTGTATATATATTTTTATACGTATTTACATTATTTCAAGTGTATTTTGTATATATATTTCTATAGAAATCTGCGTTATTTTATATGTATTCGAATATATATTTTGAAACAAATTTACATTGTTTTATGTGTATTTTGTATATTTTTTCAATACAAATTTACCTTATTGTATGTGCATTTTGTATATTAATTTTAATACAAATTTGATTAATCTAGTGTATTTTTGTATATGTATTTTTAAAAAAATATATAATTAGTTAAATTTGTATTTAAATACATGTACAAAATACATAAAATAATGTAAATTTGTATGAAATGAAAACAAATTCACATAAAATAACGTACATTTGTATAAACTAGAGATACAAAATAATTTTATGTGTATTTTGTATATTTATTTTCATACATTTAAATTATTTTTGTGTATTTTTGTATCTTTTATGTGTATTTTGGATATCTATTTTCATACAAATACACATTCTTTTATTGATATTTTGTTTATTTATTTTGACGAGAATTTAAATTATTTAATGTGTATTTTGTATATATATTTTATACGTATTTACATCATTTCATGTGTATTTTGTATATATATTTCTATAGAAATCTACGTTATATTATGTGTATTCGTATATAGATTTTAAACAAATTTACACTTTTTGTGTATTTTTGCATATTTTTCAATACAAATTTACTTTATTGTATATGCATTTTGTATATTAATTTTAATAAAAATTTAATTATTCTATGTGTATTTTTTATATGTATTTTATAAAATATGCTTTATTTTATGGGTATTTTTAATCTTTATTTTCATAAAAATTTACGTTATTTAATTGATATTCTGATCATTAATTTTGATACGATTTGACATATTATATGTGTATTTTTTATATATTTTTGAAACAAATTTACGTTATTTTATGTGTATTTGTTTATATATTCTGACACAAATTTATAATATTTTAATACTATTTTGTATATATATTTCAAAAGAAACTTACCTAGTTTTATGTGTATTTTGAATATCTATTTTCATACAAACTCAAATTATTTTTATGTATTTTTGTATATATTTCAATACAAATTATAGTTATTTTATGTGTATTTTGTAAATCTATTTTCATTCAAACATTTATTATTTTATTGGAATTTTGTTGATTTATATTGATACGAATTTACATTATTTTATATGTACTTTTATATATATTTTTATACGCATTTACATTATTTAATATTTATTTTGAATATATAATTTTATACAAATTCATGGTATTTTATGTGTATTTGTATATATATTTTCATATAAATTTACATTATTTTATGTGTATTTTGAACATATATTTCATTACAAATTGACCTTATGTTATGTTTATTTTGTATGTGTATTTTGTACATTTATATTTATACAAATAAACATTCTTTTATTGGTATTTTGTTTATTTATTTTGTTTCGAATTATATTATTTTATGTGTATTTTGTTTACATTTTTATACGTATTTACCTAATTTTATGTGTATTTTGTATATATATTTTTATAGAAATCTACGTTATTTTATGTGTATTCGTATATATATTTTGAAACAAATTTACTTTGTTTTATATGTATTTTTGCATATCTCTTTCAATAGAAGTTTACCTTATTGTATGTGCATTTTGTATATTTATTTCAATACAAATTTAAATATTTTATGTGTATTTTGGTATATATATTTTTATAAGAAATGCGCTATTTGATGGGAATTTTGCATCTTTATTTTCATACAAATTTACATTATTTTATCAATATTCGGTGTATTTATTTTGATACGATCTTACATTATTCTATTTGTTTTTTGTATATTTTTTTATACATATTTACCTTATTTAATGTATATCTTGCATATATATTTCATACAAATTTATTATCTATTATTTATTTTCATACAAATACACATTCTTTTCATGATATTTTGTTTATTTATTTTGTCACGAATTTACATTACTTAATATGTATTTTATATATATATTTTTATACGTATTTACATAATTTCATGTGTATTTTGTATATATATATTTCTATAGAAATCTACGTTATTTTATGTGTATTCGTATATATATTTTGAAACAAATTTACAATGTTTTATTTGTATTTTGCGTTTTTTTTCAATACAAATTTACCTTATTGTATGTGTGCATTTTGTATATTAATTTTAATACAAATTTAATTATTCTATGTGTATTTTTGTATATGTATTTTTAAAAAAAATATGCTTTATCTTATGGGTATTTTGCATCTTTGTTTTCATACAAATTTAAATTATTTTATTGATATTCTGTGTACTTATTTTGATACGATTTTACATTATTCTATGTATAACAAAAATAAATACAGAATACACAAAAATAGATATGCAAAATACATATAAACAATGTAAATTTGTTTCAAAATATATATACGAATACACATGACATGGGTATTTTGAATCTTAATTTTCATACAAATTTACATTATTTTATTAATATTTTCTGTATTTATTTTGATACGATTTTACATTATTTTATTTGTGTTTTGTATATATTTTTTTATACATATTTACATTATTTAATGTGTTTTTTGTATATATATTTGATACAAATTTACGTTATTTTAAGTCTATATGTTTATATATTTTCATTCAAATTTACATTATTTTATGTGTATTTTGTATATGTATTTCAATACAAATTTACCTAATTTTATGTTTTTTGTATATTTATTTTCATACAAGTTTAAATTATTTTTGTGTATTTTTGTATATAGTTTTATACAAATTTAGGTTATTTTATGTGTATTTTGTATATCTATTTTCATACAAATACATTCTTTTCATGATATTTTTTTATTTATTTTGACACGAATTAACATTATTTAATGTGTATTTTGTATATATATTTCTATACGTATTTACATTATTTCAAGTGTATTTTGTATATATATTTCTATAGAAATCTACGTTATTTTATGTGTATTCGTATATATATTTTGAAACAAATTTACATTGTTTTATGTGTATTTTGCATATTTTTTCAATACAAATTTACATTATTGTATGTGCATTTTGTATATTAGTTTTAATACAAATTTGATTAATATATGTGTATTTTTGTGTATGTATTTTTATAAAAATATGCTTTATTTTATGGGTATTTTGCATCTTTATTTTCATACAAATTTACATTATTTTATTTACATTCTGTGTATTTATTTTAATTCGATTTTACATTATTATATTTGTGTTTTGTATATATATTTTTTATACATATTTACATTATTTAATGAGTATTTTTTATATATATTTTATTCAAATTTATGTTAATTTAAGTGTATTTGTTTATATATTTTCATTCAAATTTACATTATTTTATGTGTATTTTGTATATGTATTTCTTTGCAAATTTACCTAGTCTTATGTGTATTTTGTATATTTGTTTTCATACAAATTTAACTTATTTTTGTGTATTTTTATATATAGTTTTATACAAATTTACGTTATTTTATGTGTATTTTGTATATGTATTTTCATACAAATACACATTCTTTTATTGATATTTTAACTTTATTTTGACACGAATTTACATTATTTAATGTGTATTTTGTATATATATTTTTATACGTATTTACAACATTTCATGTGTATTTTGTATATATATTTCTATAGAAATCTACGTTATTTTATGTGTATTCGTATATATATTTTGAAACAAATCTACATTATTTTAGGAGTATTTTGTAGATATATTTCATTATAAATTTGCCTTATTTTAAGTTTATTTTTATATCTTTTTTCATTCAAATTCAAATCATTTTATGTGTATATTTATTTGTATTTACGTTATTTTATGTGTATTTTCTATATATATTTTCATTCAAAATTACATTATTTTATCGGTATTTTGTTCATTTATTTCGATACGAATTTAGATTATTTCATGTGTATTTTGTATATGTATTTCAATACAAATTTACCTAATTTTATGTATTTTGTATATTTATTGTCATACATATTTAAATTATTTTGTGTTTTTTTGTATATACATATAGAGTAAATTTCTATGAAAATATATATTCAAAATACATATAAAATTATGTAAATAAGTATAAAATTATATATATCAAATACACCTAAAAAAAAAAATTCGTATCAAAATAAATAAATAAAATTCCGATAAAAGAACGTATATTTGTAGGAAAATAAATATACAAAATACACGTAAAATTACGAAAATTTGAATAAAAATATATACAAAAATACACACAATTAATTTCAATTTGTATGAAAATAGATATACAAAATACACATATAATTAGTTAAATTTGTATTAAAATACATGTACAAAATTACATAAAATAATGTAAATTTGTATGAAATGAAAACAAATTCACATAAAATAACGTACATTGGTATAAAATAGATATACAAAATATACATAGAATAATGTAAAATCGTATCAAAATAAATACACAGGATATCAATAAAATAATGTAATTTTGTATGAAAATAAAGATGCAAAATACCCATAAAATAAAGCATATTTTTATAAAAATACATATACAAAAATACACATAGAATAGCTAAATTTGTATTAAAATTAACATACAAAATGCACGTACAATAAGGTAAATTTGTATTGAAAAAATATGCAAAATGCACATAAAACAATGTATATTTGTTTCAAAATATATATACGAATACACATAAAATAACGAATATTTCTATATAAATATTTTTACAAAATACACATGAAATGACGTAAATACGTATAAAAATAAATATACACAATACACATTAAATAATGTAAATTCGCATCAAAATAAATAAACAAAATATCAATAAAAGAATGTGTATTTGTATGAAAATAGATATACAAAATACACATAAAATGTTGTAAATGTGTATAAAACTCTATACAAAAATACAAAAAATAAATTAAATTTGTATAAAATATATATACAAAATACACATGAAATTTGGTAAATTTCTATTGAAATACATATACAAAATACACATAAAATAATGTAAATTTGAATGAAAATGTATAAACAAATACACTTAAAATAACGAAAATTTGTATGAAATATATATAGAAAATACACATAAAATAATGTAAATATGAATAAAAAAATATATACAAAACACAAATAGAATAATGTAAAATATTATCAAAATAAATACACAGAATATTAATAAAATAATGTAAATTTGTATGAAAATAAAGATGCAAAATACCCATAAAACAACGCATTTTTTATGAAAATATATATACCAAAATGCACATAAAATATTTAAATTTGTATTACAATAAATATACAAAATGAACATACAATAAGGTAAATTTGTATTGAAATATATATGCAAAATACATATAAAACAATGTAAATTTGTTTCAAAATATACATACGAATACACATAAAATAACGTAGATTTCTATAAAATATATATACAAAATACACTTAAAATGAAGTAAATACGTATAAGAAAATGTATACAAAATACACATAAAATAATGTAAACTCGTATCAAAATAAATAAACTAATTGCCAATAAAAGAATGTTTACTTGTATAAATATAAATATACAAAATACACATAAAATAACGTAAAATTGTATAAAACTATATACAAAAATAAACAAAAATAATTAAATTTGCATGAAAATAGATATACAAAAGACATAAAATAAGCTAAATTTGAATTGAAATAAATATAGAAAATACATAAAATAATGTAAATTTGTATCAAAATATATATTCAAATACACATATAATAACGTAAATTTGTATAAAAATATATAAACAAAATACACATTAAATAATGTAAATACGTATAAAAGATATGTACGTAATGTAAAAATTTATAAAATTAAAGATGCAAAATACCCATAAATTATCTCATATTTAAAAAAAAATATATACAAAAATACACATAAAATAATTAAATTTATATTAAAATAAATATACAAAATGCACATACAATAAGGTAGATTTTTATTGAAATAGATATGCAAAAAACACATAAAATAATGAATTTTTTTATCAAAATATATACGAATACACACAATAAAATTACGTAAATTTTTATGAAAATATATATACAAAATACACATAAAATAATTTAAATACATAGAAAAATATATATACAAAATACACATAAAATAATGTAAATTCGTATCAAAATAAATAAACAAAATTTCCTCTAAAAGAATGTATATGTGTAGGAAAATATATATACAAAATACAAATAAAATAAAAAAAATTGTATAAAAATAATACAAAAATACACAAAAATAATTTAAATTTGTTTGAAAATAGATATTCAAAATACAAATGAAATTAGGCACATTTTTATTGAAATACATATACAAAATACACATAAAATAATGTAATTTTGTATGAAAATATATAAACAAATACACATAAGATAACGTAAATTTCCATAAAATATATGTACAAAATATACATTAAATAATGTAAATATGTTTAAAAATATATATACAAAATACACAGAATAACGTAAAATCGTATCAAAATAAATAAACAGACAATCAATAAAATAATGTAAATTTGTATGAAAATAAAGATGCAAAATACCTATATAATAACACATATTTGTTTAAAAATATATACAAAAATACACTTAAAATAATTAAATTTGCATCAAAATAAATATACAAAAGGCACATACAATAAAGAAAATTTATATTGAAATAGATATGCGAAATACACATAAATAATGTAAATTTGTATCAAAATATATATACGAATACACATAAAATAGAGTAAATTTGTATGAAAATATATATTCAAAATACATATAAAATTATGTAAATAAGTATAAAAATATATATATCAAATACACCTAAAATAATAAAAACTCGTATCAAAATAAATAAACAAAATTCCGATAAAAGAACGTATATTTGTAGGAAAATAAATATACAAAATTCACATAAAATTACGAAAATTTGAATAAAAATATACTAAAATACACAAAATTAATTTCAATTTGTATGAAAATAGATATACATAATACACATATAATTAGTTAAATTTGTATTTAAATACATGTACAAAATACACATAAAATAATGTAAATTTGTATGAAATGAAAACAAATTCACATAAAATAACGTTCATTTGTATGAAATATATATACAAAATATACATAGAATAATGTAAAATCGTATCAAAATAAATACACAGAATATCAATAAAATAATGTAAATTTGTATGAAAATAAAGATGCAAAATACCCATAAAATAAAGCATTTTTGTATGAAAATACATATAAAAATACACATAGAATAATTAAATTTGTATTAAAATTAATATACAAAATGCACGTACAATAAGGTAAATTTATATTGAAAAAATATGCAAAATGCACATAAAACAATGTATATTTGTTTCAAAATATATATACGAATACACATAAAATAACATATATTTCTATAGAAATATATATACAAAATACACATGAAATGACGTAAATACGTATAAAAATATATATACACAATACACATTAAATAATGTGAATTCGCGTCAAAATAAATAAACAAAATATCAATAAAAAATGTATATTTGTATGAAAATAGATATACAAAATACACAAAATATTTTAAATTTATATAAAACTCTTTTTATAAAAATATATATACCAAAATAATATTTTTTTTTAATTTGTATTACAATAAATATACAAAATGCACATACAATAAGGTAGATTTATATTAAAATAGATATGCTAAATACATATTAAACAATGTAAATTTGCTTCAAAATATATATACCAATACACATAAAATAACGTTGATTACTATAAAAATATACAAAATAGACATTAAATGAAGTAAATACGTATAAGAAAATGTATACAAAGTACACATAAAATAATTAAATTTGTATTAAAATAAATATACAAAATACACATACAATAAGGTAAATCTATATTGAAATAGATATGCAAAATAAACATAAAATAATGTAAATTTGTATCAAATCATATACGAATACACACAATAAAATAACGTAAATTTTTATGGAAATATATATAAAAAATACACATAAAATAATGTAAATACGTAGAAAATTACATATACAAAATACACATAAAATTATGTAAATTCTTATGAAAATAAATGAACAAAATTCCACTAAAAGAAAGTATATTTGTAGGAAAATATAAATACAAAATACAAATAAAAAAACTACTATTTGTTTAAAAATATATAAAAAATAAAATAATTTAAATTTGTTTGAAAATTGATATGCAAAATACACATAAAACTAGGCAAATCTGTATTGAAATACATATACAAATTACACATAAAGTATTGTAAATTTATATGAAAATATATAAACAAATACACATAAAATAGCGTAAATTTATATAAAATATATATTCAAAATATACATTAAATAATGTAAATGTGTATAAAAATATATATACAAAATACACATAGAATAATGTAAAATCGTATCAAAATAAATAAACAGAATATCAATAAAATAATGTAAATTTGTATGAAAATAAAGATGCAAAATACCCAAATAATAACGCATATTTTAACAAAAATACACATAAAATAATTAAATTTGTATTAAAATAAATATACAAAATACACATACAATATGGTAAATTTGTATTAAAATAGATATGCAAAATAAACATAAATAATGTAAATTTGTATCAATATATAAATACGAATACCCATAAAATAGAGTAAATTTCTATGAAAATATATATTCAAAACACAAATAAAATGATATAAATAAGTATAAAAATATACATATCAAATACACCTAAAATAATGTAAATTCGTATAAAATTAATAAACAAAATTACGATAAAGGATGCAAGATACACATTAAATAATGTAAATATGTATAAAAAAAATATATACAAAAAACAAATAGAATAATGTGAAATCGTATCAAAATAAATACACCGAATATTAATAAAATAATGTAAATTTGTATGAAAATAAAGATGCAAAATTCCCATCAAATAGCGCATTTCTTATAAAAATATATATACAAAAATACACATAAAATATTTAAATTTGTATTGAAATAAATATACAAAATGCACATACAATAAGGTAAATTTGTATTGAAATAGATATGCAAAATACATATAAAACAATGTAAATTTGTTTCAAAAAATATATACGAATACACATAAAATAACGTAGATTTCTATAAAAATATATATACAAAATACACATAAAATTAAGTAAATACGTATAAAAATAGATATACAAAATACACATAGAATAATGTAAAATTGTTTAAAAAAAAAACAGAATATAAATAAAATAATGTAAATTTGTATGAAAATAAAAATGCAAAATACCCATAAAATAAAGCATATTTTTATAAAAATACATATACAAAAATACACATAGCATAATTAAATTTGTATTAAAATTAATATACAAAATGCATATACAATAAGGTAAATTTGTATTGAAAAAATATGCAAAATACACATAAAACAGTGTAAATTTATTTCAAAATCTATATACGAATACTCATAAATCAACGTAGATTTCTATAGAAATATATATACAAAATACACATCAAATGATGTAAACACGTATAAAAAAAAAAAATATATATATATATATATATATATATATATATATATATATATATATATATATATATATATATCTATATATATATATATATATATATATATATATATATATATATATATAAAACACATTAAATAATGTAAATTCGCGTCAAAGTCAATAAACAAAATATCAATAAAAGAATGTGTATTTGTATGAAAATAGATATACAATATACACATAAAATCACCTAAATTTGTATAAAACTGTATACAAAAATACACAAAAATAATTTTAATTTGTATGAAAATAAATATACAAAATACACATAAAATTAGGTAAATTTGTATTGAAATACATTTACAAAATACACATAAAATAATGTAAATTTGAATGAAAACATATAAACAAATACACTTAAAATAACGTAAATTTGTATAAAATATATATAAAAAATACACATTAAATAATGTAAATATGTATAAAAGAATATATACAAAACACAAATAGAATAATATAAAATCGTATCAAAATAAATACACAGAATATTAATAAAATAATGTAAATTTGTATGAAAATTAAGATGCAAAATACCCATAAAATAACGCATCTTTTTTAAAAAATATTTATACCAAGACACACATAAAATATTTGAATTTGTATTAAAATAAATATACAAAATGCACATACAATAAGGTAAATTTGTATTGAAATAGATATGCAAAATACATATAAGACCATGTAAATTTTTAAAAAAAATATATATACGAGTACACATAAAATAGCGTAGATTTCTATGCAAATAAATATACAAAATACACATAAAATGAAGTAAATACGTATAAAAAAAAGGTATACAAAATACACATAAAATAATGTAAACTCGTATCAAAATAAATAAACAAAATACTAATAAAAGAATGTGTATTGTATATATGTAAATATACAAAATACAAATAAAGTAACCTAAATTTATATAAAACTATATGCAAAAATACACAAAAGTAATTAAATTTGTGTGAAAATAGATATACAAAATAAATGTGTAGTTTGTATATTTATTTTCATACAAATTATTTTGTTTATTTTTTTATATATTTTCATACAAATTTTCGTTTTTTAATGTGTATTTTGTATATTTATTTTTTCTACAAATATACGTTCTTTTATCTGAATTTTGTTTATTGAATTTGAAACGAATTTACCTTATTTTGTATATCTATTTTCATACAAATTAAAATACTTTTGTGTATTTTTGTATATAGTTTTATATAAATTTACGTTATTTTATGTGTATTTTGTATATTTATATTTATACAAATACACATTCTTTTATTGGTATTTTGTATATTTATTTTCATACGAATTTACATTATTTTATATGTATTTTGTATACATTTTCTTATACGTATTTAATTCATTTTATGTGTATTTTGTATATATATTTTTATACAAATCTACGTTATTTTATGTGTATTCGTATATATATTTTGAAACAAATTTACATTGTTTTATATGTATTTTGCATATCTATTTCAATACAGACTTACCTTATTGTATGTGTATTTTGTATATTTATTTTAATACAAATTAATTTTTTCATGTGTATTTTGGTATATATATTTTTATAAAAAATGCGTTATTTAATGGGCATTTTGCATCTTTATTTTCATACAAATTTACATTGTTTTATTAATATTCTGTGTATTTATTTTGATACGATTTTACATTATTCTATTTGTGTTTTGTATATATTTTTTTATACATATTTACATTATTTATAGTGAATTTTGTATATTTTAAAACAAATTTACGTTATTTTATGCGCATCTGTTAAAATATTTTGATACAAATTTACATTATTTTGTACAAAAAACAAATAGAATAATGTAAAATCGTATCAAAATAAATACACAGAATGTCAATAAAATAATGTAAATTTGTATGAAAATAAAGATACAAAATTCCCAAAAATTATCGCATTTTTTATAAAAATATATTTACCAAAATACACATAAAATATTTAAATTTGTATTGAAATAAATATACAAAATGCATATACAGTAAGGTAAATTTGTATTGAAAGAGATATTCAAAAATACATATAAAACTATGTAAATTTGTTTTAAAAATATATATACGAATACACATAAAATAAAGTAGATTTCTATAGAAATATATATATACAAAATACATATGAAGTTATGTAAATACGTATAAAAATATATATAAAAAATACATATCAAATAATGTAAATTCGTGTCAAAATAAATAAACAAAATATCATGAAAAGAATGTGTATTTGTATGAAAATAGATAATAGATAATAAATTTGTATAAAATATATATGCAAGATACACATTAAATAATGTAAATATGTATAAAAAAATATATACAAAAAACAAATAGAATAATGTAACATCGTATCAAAATAAATACACCGAATATTAATAAAATAATGTAAATTTGTATGAAAATAAAGATGCAAAATTCCCATAAAATAGCGCATTTCTTATAAAAATATATATACCAAAATACACATAATATATTTAAATTTGCATTGAAATAAATATACAAAATGCACATACAATAAGGTAAATTTGTATTGAAAGAGATATGCAGAAATACATATAAAACAATGTAAATTTGTTTCAAAATATATATACGAATACAAATAAAAAACGTAGATTTCTATAAAAATATATATACAAAATACACATAAAATTAAGTAAATACGTATAAAAAAATGTATACAAAATACACATAAAATAATGTAATTTCGAATAAAAATAAATGTAAATTTGAATGAAAATATAAAAACAAATACACTTAAAATAACGTAAATTTGTATAAAATATATATGCAAGATACACATTAAATAATGTAAATGTGTATAAAAATATATATACAAAAAACAAATAGAATAATGTAAAATCGTACCAAAATAAATACACAGAACATCAATAAAATAATGTAAATTTGTATGAAAATAAAGATGCAAAATTCCCAAAAATTATCGCATTTTTTATAAAAATATATATACCAAAATACACATAAAATATTTAAATTTGTATTGAAATAAATATACAAAATGCATATACAGTAAGGTAAATTTGTATTAAAAGAGATATTCAAAAATACATATAAAACAATGTAAATTTGTCTCAAAATATATATACGAATACACATAAATTAAAGTAGATTTCTATAGAAATATATATAGAAAATACATATGAAATTATGTAAATACGTATAAAAATATATATACAAAATACATATCAAATAATATAAATTCATGTCAAAATAAATAAACAAAATATCATGAAAAGAATTTGTATTTGTATAAAAATAGATAATAGATAATAAATTTCTATAAAATATATATGCAAGATACTCATTAAATAATGTAAATATATATAAAAAAGTATATACAAAAAACAAATAGAATAATGTAAATTCGTATCAAAATAAATACACCGAATATTAATAAAATAATGTAAATTTGTATGAAAATAAAGATGCAAAATTCCCATCAAATAGTGCATTTCTTATAAAAATATATATACCAAAATACACATAAAATATTTAAATTTGTATTGAAGTAAATATACAAAATGCACATACAATAAGGTGAACTTGTATTGAAAGAGATATGCAAAAATACATATAAAACAATGTAAATTTGTTTCAAAATATATATACGAATACACATAAAATAACGTAGATTTCTATAAAAATATATATACAAAATACACATAAATTAAGTAAATACGTATACAAATAGATATACAAAATACAAATTGGCCTAACTTTATGTGTATTTTGCATATCTATTTTCAAACAAACTTAAACTATTTTTGTGTATTTTTGTATATATTTTTATACAAATTTTAGTTATTTTATTTGTTTTTTGTATATATATTCTCCTACAAATATACATTCTTTTATTGGAATTTCGTGTATTTAATTATTTACAAATTTACATTATTTTATGTATTTTGTATATATATTTTCTGCGTATTTAAATTATTTTATGTGTATTTTATATATACATTTTCATAAAAATTTACGTTATTTTATTGTGTGTATTCGTATATATTTTGAAACAAATTTTATACAAATTTATGTTATTTTATGTGTATTTGTATATATATTTTCATACAAATTTATATTATTTCATGTGTATTTTTACATATATTTTATTGCAAATGTACCTTATTTTATGTTTATTTTATATATTTATTTCATTCAATTTTAAATTATTTAATGTGTATTTTTGTATTTGTATTTGTATCGTAAATTTGTATAAATCTATATACAAAAATACACAGAACAAATACACATTCTTTTATTGGTATTTTGTCTATTTATTTTGTTTCGAATTTATATTATTTTATGTGTATTTTGTTTACATTTTTTTATACGTATTTACCTAATTTTATGTGTATTTTGTATATATATTTTTATAGAAATCTACGTTATTTTATGTGTATTCGTATATATATTTTGAAACAAATTTACAATTTTTTATATGTATTTTTGCATATCTCTTTCAACAGAAGTTTACCTTATTGTATGTGCATTTTGTATATTTATTTCAATACAAATTTAAATATTTTATGTGTATTTTGGTATATATATTTTTATAAGAAATGCGCTATTTGATGGGAATTTTGCATTTTTTTTTTCATACAAATTTACATTATTTTATTAATATTCGGTGTATTTATTTTGATACGATTTTACATTATTCTATTTGTTTTTTGTATATATTTTTTTTATACATATTTACATTATTTAATGTGTATCTTGCATATATATTACATACAAATTTATTATCTATTATTTATTTTCATACAAATACACATTCTTTTCATGATATTTTGTTTATTTATTTTGTCACGAATTTACATTACTTAATATGTATTTTATATATATATTTTTATACGTATTTACATAATTTCATGTGTATTTTGTATATATATTTCTATAGAAATCTACGTTATTTTATGTGTATTCGTATATATATTTTGAAACAAATTTACACTGTTTTATTTGTATTTTGCGTTTTTTTTCAATACAAATTTACCTTATTGTATGTGTGCATTTTGTATATTAATTTTAATACAAATTTAATTATTCTATGTGTATTTTTGTATATGTATTTAAAAAAAATGCTTTATCTTATGGGTATTTTGCATCTTTATTTTCATACAAATTTAAATTATTTTATTGATATTCTGTGTACCTATTTTGACACGATTTTACATTATTCTATGTATAACAAAAATAAATACAGAATACACAAAAATAGATATGCAAAATACATATAAACAATGTAAATTTGTTTAAAAATATATATACGAATGCACATGAAATAAGGTAGATTTCTATAAAAATATATATGCAAAATACACATAAAATTAAGTAAATACGTATAAAAAATGTATACAAAATACACATAAAATAATGTAAATTAGTATCAAAATAAATAAACAAAATACCAATAAAAGAATGTGTATTTGTATATATATATATATATATATATATATATATATATATATATATATATATATATATATATATATATATATATATATATATATATATATATATATATATATATATATATATATATAAAATACACATTTAATAATATAAATTTGTTTAAAACTATACAAAATACACATGAAATGATGTAAATACGTATAAAAATATATATACAAAATACACATTAAATAATGTAAATTCGCGTCAAAAGAAATAAACAAAATATCAATAAAAGAATGTGTATTTGTATGAAAATAGATATACAAAATACACATAAAATAACCTAAATTTGTATCAAACAATATACAAAAATACACAAAAATATTTTAAATTTGTATGAAAATAAATATACAAAATGCACAAAAAATTTGGTAAATTTGTATGGAAATACATATACAAAATACGCATAAAATAATGTAAATTTGAATGAAAATACATAAACAAATACACTTAAAATAACGTAAATTTGTATCAAAAAATATATACAAAACACAAATAGAATAATGTAAAATCGTATCAAAATAAATACACAGAATATTAATAAAATAATGTGAATTTGTATGAAAATAAAGAGGCAAAATACCCATAAAATAACGCATTTTTTTTTATTTATAAAAATATACATACCAAAATACACATAAAAAAATTAGATTTGTATTAAAATAAATATATAAAAAACACATACAATAAGGTAAATTTGTATTGAAACAGATACGCAAAATACATATAAAGCAATGTAAATTTGTAAATTTGTTTTGTATACGAATACACATAAAATAACGTAGATTTCTATAAATATATATATATATATATATATATATATATAAATATATATATATATATATATATATATATATATATATATATATATATATATATATATATATATATATATACAAAATACACATAAAATGAAGTAAATACGTATAAAAAAATGTATACAAAATACACATAAAATAATGTAAATTCGTATCAAAATAAATAAACAAAATAGCAATAAAAGAATGTGTATTTGTATAAATATAAATATACAAAATACACATAAAATAACGTAAATTTATATAAAACTATATACATAAATACACAGAAGTAATTAAATTTGTATGAAAATATATACAAAATACACACAAAATAAGCTAAATTTGAATTGAAATATATATACAAAATACATGAAATAAAGTAAATTTGTATCAAAATATTTATACAAATACACATATAATAACGTAAATTTGTATGAAAATATATAAACAAAATACACATTAAATAATGTAAATACGTATAAAAAAATGTGTACAAAATAAACATATAATCATGTAATTCGTATCAAAATAAATAAACAAAATACCAATAAAATAATATAAATTTGTATGAGTAAACGTGTATGTTGCAATTCTTTTCAATACAAATTTACCTTATTATATACGCATTTTGTATATTAATTTTAATGCAAATTTAATTATTCGGTGTGTATTTTTGTATCTGTATTTTTATAAACATATGCTTTATTTTTTGGGTATTTTGCATCTTTATTTTCATACAAATATACATTATTTTATTGATATTCTGGTCATTCATTTTGATACGAATTGACATTATTCTATGTGTATTTTGTATATATTTTTCATACAAATTTACGTTATTTTATATGTATTTGTTTATATATTTTGACACAAATTTACAATATTTTATGGCTATTTTGTATATACATTTCAAAAGAAATTTACCTAGTTTTATGTGTATTTTGTATATCTATTTTCATACAAAATCAAATTATTTCTATGTATTTTTGTTTATATTTTAATACAAATTTTAGTTATGTTATGTGTATTTTGTAAATTTATTTTCATTCATATATATATATATATATATATATATATATATATATATATATATATATATATATATATATATATATATATATATATATATATATATATATATATATATATATATATATATATATATATATATATATATATATATATATATAAATATATATTATTTTATTTTATATTTATTTTGAATATATATTTTTATACAAATTCATGGTATTTTATGTGTATTTGTATATATATTTTCATATAAATTTACATTATTTTATGTGTATTTTGTACATATATTTTATTACAAATCTACCTTATTTTATGTTTATTTTGTATATGTATTTTTTATATTTATATTTATCCAAATACACATTCTTTTATTGGTATTTTGTTTATTTATTTTAAATCGAATTTACATTATTTTATGTGTATTTTGTATACATTTTTTTATACGTATTTACTTAATTTTATGTGTATTTTGTATATATATTTTTATAGAAATCTACGTTTTTTTTATTTGTAGTCGTATATATATTTTGAAACAAATTTACATTGTTTTATATGTATTTTTGCATATCTCTTTCAATACAAATTTACCTTATTGTATGTGCATTTTGTATATTTATTTCAATACAAATTTAAATATTTTATGTGTATTTTGGTATATATATTTTTATAAGAAATGCGCTATTTTATGGGAATTTTGCATCTCTATTTTCATACAAATTTACATTATTTTATTAATATTCGGTGTATTTATTTTGATACGAATTTACAATATTCTATTTGTTTTTTGTATATACTTTTTTATATATATTTACATTATTTAATGAGTATCTTGCAAATATATTTGATACAAATTTATTATCTATTATCTATTTTTATACAAATACACATTCTTTACATGATATTTTGTTTATTTATTTTGACACGAATTTACATTATTTGATATGTATTTTGTATATATATTTTTATACGTATTTACATAATTTCATATGTATTTTGTATATATATTTCTATAGAAATCTACTTTATTTTATGTGTATTCGTATATATATTTTGAAACAAATTTACATTGTTTTATATGTATTTTTGAATATCTCTTTTAATACAAATTTACCTTACTGTATATGCATTTTTTATATTTATTTCAATACAAATTTAAATATTTGATGTGTATTTTGGTAAATATATTTTTATAAAAAATGCGATAATTTTTGGGAATTTTGCATCTTTATTTTCATACAAATTTACATTATTTTATTGATATTCAGTGTATTTATTTTGATACGATTTTACATTATTCTATTTGTTTTTTGTATATATATTTTTTATACACATTTACATTATTTAATGTGTATCTTGCATATATATTTTATACAAATTTACATTATTTTAAGTGTATTTGTTTATATATTTTCATTCAAATTTACATTATTTGATGTGTATTTTGTATATGTATTTCAATACAAATTTACCTAATTTTATGTGTATTTTGTATATTTCTTTTCAAACAAATTTAAATTATTTTTGTGTATTTTTGAATATAGTTTTATACAAATTTAGGTTATTTTATGTACGCATTTACATTATTTAGTGTGTGTTTTGTATATATATTTTCTAGCAAATTTACTTAATTTTATGTGCATTTTTGTACATATATTTTTATAGAAATTTGCGTTATTTGTATATGTTTTCTCATACAAATTTACATTATTTTATTGCTATTTTGTTTATTTATTTTGATACGAATTACATGATTATATGTGTATTTTGTACATATTTTTTATACGTATTTACATTACTTAATGTGTATTTTGTTTATATATTTTTAAACAAATCTACGTTATTATATGTATTTGTATAAATATTTTGATACAGATTTACATTATTTTATGTATTTTGTATGTACATTTCAAATCAAATTTAGCTCATTTTAGCTGTATTTTGTATATATATTTTCATACAAATTTAATTACTTCAGTGTATTTTTGTATATAGTTTTATACAAATTTACGATATTTTATGTATATTTTGTATATTTATATTGATACAAATACACATTCTTTTACTGGTATTTTGTTTATTTATTTTGATACGATTTTTATGTATTTTTTGTATTCATTTTTTTATGCGTATTTACTTCATTTTATGTGTATATATTTTTATAGAAATCTACGTTATTTTATATGTATTCGTATATATATTTTGAAACAAATTTACATTGTTTTATATGTATTTTGCATATCTATTTCAATACAAATTTACCTTATAGTATGTGCATTTTTTATATTTATTTTAATACAAATTTTAATATTTTATGTGTATTTTGGTATATATATTTTTATAAAAAATGCGTTATTTTATGGCTATTTTGCATCTTTTTTTTCATACAAATTTACATTATTTTATTAATATTCTGTGTATTTATTGTTGATACGATTTTACATTATTCTATTTGTGTATTTTGAAACAAATTTACTTTGTTTTATATGTATTTTTGCATATCTCTTTCAATAGAAGTTTACCTTATTGTATGTGCATTTTGTATATTTATTTCAATACAAATTTAAATATTTTATGTGTATTTTGGTATATATATTTTTATAAGAAATACGCTATTTGATGGGAATTTTGCATCTTTATTTTCATACAAATTTACATTATTTTATTAATATTCGGTGTATTTATTTTGATACGATCTTACATTATTCTATTTGTTTTTTGTATATATATATTTTTTATACATATTTACCTTATTTAATGTATATCTTGCATATATATTTCATACAAATCTATTATCTATTATTTATTTTCATACAAATACACATTCTTTTCATGATATTTTGTTTATTTATTTTGACACGAATTTACATTACTTAATATGTATTTTATATATATATATATATATATATATATATATATATATATATATATATATATATATATATATATATATATATATATATATATATATATATATATATATATATATATATATATATATATATATATATATATATATATATATATATATATATATTTTTTTTATAACTATATAGATAATTTATTGTGTATTTTGTATATATATTTCTATAGAAATCTACGTTATTTTATGTGTATTCGTATATATATTTTGAAACAAATTTAAAATGTTTTATTTGTATTTTGCGTTTTTTTTCAATACAAATTTACCTTATTGTATGTGTGCATTTTGTATATTAATTTTAATACAAATTTAATTATTTTATGTGTATTTTTGTATATGTATTTTTAGAAAAAAATATGCTTTTTCTTATGGGTATTTGCATCTTTGTTTTCATACAAATTTAAATTATTTTATTGATATTTTGTGTGCTTATTTTGATATGATTTTACATTATTCTATGTATAACAAAAATAAGTACAGAATACACAAAAATAGATATGCAAAATACATATAAACAATGTAAATTTGTATCAAAATATATATACGAATACAATTGACATGGGTATTTTGAATCTTAATTTTCATTCAAATTTTCATTCTTTTATTAATATTTTCTGTATTTATTTTGATACGATTTTACATTATTTTATTTGTGTTTTGTATATATTTTTTTATACATATTTACATTATTTAATGTGTTTTTTGTATATATATTTGATACAAATTTACGTTATTTTAAGTCTATATGTTTATATATTTTCATTCAAATTTACATTATTTTATATGTATTTTGTATATGTATTTCAATACAAATTTACCTAATTTTATGTTTTTTGTATATTTATTTTCATACAAGTTTAAATTATTTTTGTTTATATTTGTATATAGTTTCATACAAATTTAGGTTATTTTATGTGTATTTTCTATATCTATTTTCATACAAATACACATTCTTTTCATGATATTTTGTTTATTTATTTTGACACGAATTAACATTATTTAATGTGTATTTTGTATATATATTTTTATACGTATTTACATTATTTCAAGTGTATTTTGTATATATATTTCTATAGAAATCTACGTTATTTTATGTGTATTCGTTTATATATTTTGAAACAAATTTACATTGTTTTATGTGTATTTTGCATATTTTTTCAATACAAATTTACATTATTGTATGTGCATTTTGTATATTAATTTTAATACAAATTTGATTAATCTATGTGTATTTTTGTGTATGTATTTTTATAAAAATATGCTTTATTTTATGGGTATTTTGCATCTTTATTTTCATACAAACTTACATTATTTTATTGATATTCTGTGTATTTATTTGGTATGATTTTACATTATTCTATGTGTATTTTGTATATATATTTTATATAAAATGTATTTGTTTTCATTTCATACAAATCTACATTATTTTATGTGTTTATTGTGTTTATGTATTTAAATACAAATTTAACTAGTTATATGTGTATTTTGTATATCTATTTTGTATGTATATTTTCATAGAAATTTACTCTATTTTATGAGTATTCGTATATATATTTTGATACAAATTTACATTATTGATGTGTATTTTGCATATCTATTTCAATATAAATTTTCTTTATTGTACGTGCATTTTGTATATTTATTTCAATACAAATTTAATTATTTTATATGTATTTTTGTATATATATTTTTTTGCAAATATGCGTTATTATATGGATATTTTGGTGCTTTATTTTCATACAAATTTACATTATTTTATTGATATTCTCTTTATTTATTTTGATACGATTTAACATTATTCTATGTGTATTTTGTATATATTTTTTATACATATTTACATTATTTAAGGTTTATTTTGTATATATATTTTATCCAAATTTACATTATTTTATGTGTATTTGTTTATATATTTTTATACAAATTTACATTATTTTATGTGTATTTTGTATATACATTTCATAAAAAAAATCACGTTATTTTATTGTGTGTATTCGTATATATTTTGATACAAATTTTATACAAATTCATGTTATTTAATGTGTATTTGTATATATATTTTCATACAAATTTATATTATTTTATGTGTATTTTTTCATATATTTCATTACAACTTTACCTTATTTTATGTTTATTTTGTATATTGATTTCATTCAATTTTAAATTATTTTATGTGTATATTTGCATTTGTATTTAGTTTTTTTTATGTGTATTTTGTATATATATTTTCATCCAAAATTACATTATTATATTGGTATTTTCTTAATTTAATTCGATACGAATTTAGATTATTTCATAGGTATTTTGTATACATATTTTTATACTCATTTACATTATCTAATGTGTGTTTTGTATATATATTTTTATGCAAATTTATTTTGTGTTCATTTTTGTACATATATTTTTATAGAAATTTGCGTTATTTTATGTATAGTTTTATATAAATTTACGTTATTTTATGTGCATTTTGTATATTTATATTTATACAAATACACATTCTTTTATTGCTATATTGTTTATTTATATTTATACGAATTTACATTATTTTATGTGTATTTTGTATACATTTTTTATACGTATTTACTTAATTTTATGTGTATTTTGTATATGTATTTTTATAGAAATCTACGTTATTTTATGTGTATTCGCATATATATTTTGAAACAAATTTACATTATTTTATATGTATTTTGCATATCTATTTCAATACAAATTTACCTTATTGTATGTGCATTTTGTATATTTATTTTGATACAAATTCAAATATTTTATGTGTATTTTGGTATCAATAATTTTATAAAAAATGCGTTATTTTATAGGTATTTTGAATCTTAACTTTCATACAAATTTACATTATTTTATTAATATTCTGAGTATATATTTTGATACGATATTACATTATTCTATTTGTGTATTGTATATATTTTTTTATACATATTTACATTATTTAATGTGTATTTTGTATATATATTTCATACAAATTTACGTTATTATATGTGTATTTGTTTATATATTTTCTTTCAAATTTACATTATTTTATGTGTATTTTGTATATGTATTTCAATAGAAATTAACCTAATTTTATGTGTATTTTGTATATTTCTTTTCAGACAAATTTAAATTATTTTTGTGTATTTTTGTATATAGTTTTATACAAATTTAGGATATTTTATGTACGCATTTACATTATTTAATGTGTGTTTTGTATATATATTTTTATCCAAAGTTAATTTATTTTACGTTCATTTTTGGACATATATTTTTATAGAAATTAGCGTTATTTTATATGTATTTGTATATGTTTTCTCATACAAATTTACATTATTTTATTGCTATTTTGTTTATTTAGTTTGATACAAATTACATGATTATAGGTGTATTTTGTACATATTTTTTATACGTATTTACATTACTTAATGTGAATTTTGTTTATATATTTTTAAACAAATTTACGTTATTATATGTATTTTTATAAATATTTTGATACAAATTTACATTATTTTATGTATTTTGTATATACATTTCAATTCAAATTTAGCTTATTTTATCTGTATTTTGTATATCTATTTTCATACGAATTTAATTACTTCTGTGTATTTTTGTATATAGTTTTATACAAATTTACGTTATTTTATGTGTATTTTGTATATTTATATTTATACAAATACACATTCTTTTATTGGTATTTTGTTTATCTATTTTGATACTAATTTACATTATTTTATGTGTATTTTGTATACCTTTTTTTATACGTATTTTCTTCATTTTACGTGTATTTTGTATATATATTTTTATACAAATCTACGTTATTTTATGTGTATTCGTATATATATTTTGAAACAAATTTACATTGTTTTATATGTATTTTACATATCTATTTCAATACAGATTTACCTTATTGTATGTGTATTTTGTATAATTATTTTAATACAAAAATTTTTTTTTATGTGTATTTTTGTATATATATTTAAAAAAAAATGCGTAATTTTATGGGTATTTTGCTTCTTTAGTTTCATACAAATTTACATTATTTTATTCATATTCTGTGTATTTATTTTGATACGATTCTACATTATTCTATTTGTGTTTTGTATATATTTTTTTATACAAATTTACGTTATTTTAAGTGTATTTGTTTATGTATTTTCATTCAAATTTACAGTATTTTATGTGTATTTTGTATATGTATTTTAATACAAATTTACCTAATTTTATGTGTATTTTGAATATTTATTTTCATACAAATTTAAATTATTTTTGTGTATTTTTGTATATAGTTTTATACAAATTTATGTTATCTTATGTGTATTTTGTATATTTATTTTCATACAAATACACATTCTTTTATTGACATTTTGTTTTTTTATTTTGACGCGAGTTTACATTATTTAATGTGTATTTTGTATATATATTTTTATACGTATTTACATCCTTTCATGTGTATTTTGTATATTTATAAAAAATGCGTTATTTTATGGGTATTTTACATCTTTATTTTCATACAAATTTACATTATTTTATTTACATTCTGTGTATTTATTTTAATTCGATTTTACATTATTCTATTTGTGTTTTGTATATATATTTTTTATACATAATTACATTATTTAATGAGTATTTTTTATATATATTTTATTCAAATTTATGTTAATTTAAGTGTATTTGTTTATATATTTTCATTCAAATCTACGTTATTTGATGTGTATTTTGTATATGTATTTCTTTACAAATTTACCAAGTTTTATGTGTATTTTGTATATTTATTTTCATACAAATTTAACTTATTTTTGTGTATTTTTATGTATAGTTTTATACAAATTTACGTTATTTTATGTGTATTTTGTATATGTATTTTCATACAAATACACATTCTTTTATTGGTATTTTAACTATTTATTTTGACACGAATTTACATTATTTAATGTGTATTTTGTATATATATTTTTATACGTATTTACAACATTTCATGTGTATTTTGTATATATATTTCTATAGAAATCTACGTTATTTTATGTGTATTCGTATATATATTTTGAAACAAATCTACATTATTTTAAGTGTATTTTGTAGATATATTTCATTATAATATTTATTTATATCTTTTTTCATTCAAATTTAAATCATTTTATGTATATATTTATTTGTATTTACGTTATTTTATGTGTATTTTCTATATATATTTTCATTCAAAATTATATTATTTTATCGGTATTTTGTTCATTTATTTCGATACGAATTTAGATTATTTCATGTGTATTTTCTATACATATACATATAGAGTAAATTTCTATGAAAATATATATTCAAAATACATATAAAATTATGTAAATAAGTATAAAAATATATATATCAAATACACCTAAAAAAAATGAAAATTCGCATCAAAATAAATAAATAAAATTCCGATAAAAGAACGTATATTTGTAGGAAAATAAATATACAAAATACACGTAAAATTACGAAAATTTGAATAAAAATATATACAAAAATACACACAATTAATTTCAATTTGTATGAAAATAGATATACAAAATACACATATAATTAGTTAAATTTGTATTTAAATACATGTACAAAATTCACATAAAATAATGTAAATTTGTATGAAATGAAAACAAATTCACATAAAATAACGTACATTGGTATAAAATAGATATACAAAATATACATAGAATAATGTAAAATCGTATCAAAATAAATACACAGAATATCAATAAAATAATGTAATTTGTATGAAAATAAAGATACAAAATACCCATAAAATAAAGCATATTTTCATAAAAATACATATACAAAAATACACATAGAATAGCTAAATTTGTATTAAAATTAATATACAAAATGCACGTACAATAAGGTAAATTTGTATTGAAAAAATATGCAAAATGCACATAAAACAATGTATATTTGTTTCAAAATATGTATACGAATACACATAAAATAACGTATATTTCTATAGAAATATATATACAAAATACACATGAAATGACGTAAATACGTATAAAAATATATATACACAATACACATTAAATAATGTAAATTCGCATCAAAATCAATAAACAAAATATCAGTAAAAGAATGTGTATTTGTATGAAAATAGATATGCAAAATACACATAAAATATTGTAAATGTGTATAAAACTCTATACAAAAATACACAAAAAATAATTTAAATTTGTATAAAATATATATACAAAATACACATGAAATTAGGTAAATTTCTATTGAAATACATATACAAAATACACATAAAATAATGTAAATTTGAATAAAAATATATAAACAAATACACTTAAAATAACGAAAATTTGTATGAAATATATATAGAAAATACACATTAAATAATGTAAATATGTATAAAAAAATATATACAAAACACAAATAGAATAATGTAAAATATTATCAAAATAAATACACAGAATATTAATAAAATAATGTAAATTTGTATGAAAATAAAGATGCAAAATACTCATAAAACAACGCATTTTTTATGAAAATATATATACCAAAATGCACATAAAATATTTAAATTTGTATTACAATAAATATACAAAATGCACATACAATAAGGTAAATTTGTATTGAAATAGATATGCAAAATACATATAAACCAATGTAAATTTGTTTCAAAATATACATACGAATACACATAAAATAACGTAGATTTCTATAAAATATATATACAAAATACACTTAAAATGAAGTAAATACGTATAAGAAAATGTATACAAAATACACATAAAATAATGTAAATTCGTATCAAAGTATATAAACTAAATGCCAATAAAAGAATGCTTACTTGTATAAATATAAATATACAAAATACACATAAATTAAAGTAAAATTGTATAAAACTATATACAAAAATAAACAAAAATAATTAAATTTGCATGAAAATAGATATACAAAAGACACCTAAAATAAGCTAAATTTGAATTGAAATAAATATAGAAAATACATAAAATAATGTAAATTTGTATCAAAATATATACTCAAATACACATATAATAACGTAAATTTGTATAAAAATATATAAACAAAATACACATTAAATAATGTAAATACGTATAAAAGATATGTACGTAATGTAAAAATTTATAAAATTAAAGATGCAAAATACCCATAAAATATCTCATATTTAAAAAAATTTGCATGAAAATAGATATACAAAAGACACCTAAAATAAGCTAAATTTGAATTGAAATAAATATAGAAAATACATAAAATAATGTAAATTTGTATCAAAATATATACTCAAATACACATATAATAACGTAAATTTGTATAAAAATATATAAACAAAATACACATTAAATAATGTAAATACGTATAAAAGATATGTACGTAATGTAAAAATTTATAAAATTAAAGATGCAAAATACCCATAAAATATCTCATATTTAAAAAAAAATATATACAAAAATACACATAAAATAATTAAATTTGTATTAAAATAAATATACAAAATACACATACAATAAGGTAGATTTTTATTGAAATAGATATGCAAAAAACAAATAAAATAATGAAAATTTTTATCAAAATATATACGAATACACAATAAAATTACGTAAATTTTTATGAAAATAGATATACAAAATACACATAAAATAATTTAAATACATGGAAAAATATATATACAAAATACACATAAAATAATGTAAATTCGTATCAAAATAAATAAACAAAATTTCCTCTAAAAGAATGTATATGTGTAGGAAAATATATATACAAAATACAAATAAAAAAAATTTTTTGAATAAAAATAATACAAAAATACACAAAAATAATTTAAATTTGTTTGAAAATAGATATGTAAAATACAAATGAAATTAGGCACATTTTTATTGAAATACATATACAAAATACACATAAAATAATGTAAATTTGTATGAAAATATATAAACAAATACACATAAGATAACGTAAATTTCCATAAAATATATGTACAAAATATACATTAAAAAATGTAAATATGTCTAAAAATATATATACAAAATACACAGAATAACGTAAAATCGTATCAAAATAAATAAACAGACAATCAATAAAATAGTGTAAATTTGTATGAAAATAAAGATGCAAAATACCCATATAATAACAAATATTTGTTTAAAAAAAATATATATATATATATATATATATATATATATATATATATATATATATATATATATATATATATATATATATATATATATATATATATATATATATATATATATATATATATATATATATACACTTAAAATAATTAAATTTGCATCAAAATAAATATACAAAAGGCACATACAATAAAGAAAATTTATATTGAAATAGATATGCGAAATACACATAAATAATGTAAATTTGTATCAAAATATATATACGAATACACATAAAATAGAGTAAATTTCTATGAAAATATATATTCAAAATACATATAAAATTATGTAAATAAGTATAAAAATATATATATCAAATACACCTAAAATAATGAAAACTCGTATCAAAATAAAAAAACAAAATTCCGATAAAAGAACGTATATTTGTAGGAAAATAAAAATACAAAATTCAAATAAAATTACGAAAATTTGAATAAAAATATATACTAAAATACACAAAATTAATTTCAATTTGTATGAAAATAGATATACATAATACACATATAATTAGTTAAATTTGTATTTAAATACATGTACAAAATACACATAAAATAAAGTAAATTTGTATGAAATGAAAACAAATTCACATAAAATAACGTTCATTTGTATGAAATATATATACAAAATATACATAGAATAATGTAAAATCGTATCAAAATAAATACAGAGAATATCAATAAAATAATGTAAATTTGTATGAAAATAAAGATGCAAAATACCCCCATAAAATAAAGCATTTTTTTATGAAAATACATATAAAAATACACATAGAATAATTAAATTTGTATTAAAATTAATATACAAAATGCACGTACAATAAGGTAAATTTATATTGAAAAAATATGCAAAATGCACATAAAACAATGTATATTTGTTTCAAAATATATATACGAATACACATAAAATAACATATATTTCTATAGAAATATATATACAAAATACACATGAAATGACGTAAATACGTATAAAAATATATATACACAATACACATTAAATAATGTGAATTCGCGTCAAAATAAATAAACAAAATATCAATAAAAAATGTGTATTTGTATGAAAATAGATATACAAAATACACATAAAATATTTTAAATTTATATAAAACTCTTTTTATAAAAATATATATACCAAAATAATAAAAATTTTAAATTTGTATTACAATAAATATACAAAATGCACATACAATAAGGTAGATTTATATAGAAATAGATATGCTAAATACATATAAAACAATGTAAATTTGCTTCAAAATATATATATACCAATACACATAAAATAACGTAGATTACTATAAAAATATATATACAAAATACACATTAAATGAAGTAAATACATATAAGAAAATGTATACAAAGTACACATTAAATAATTAAATTTGTATTAAAATAAATATACAAAATACACATACAATAAGGTAAATCTATATTGAAATAGATATGCAAAATAAACATAAAATAATGTAAATTTGTATCAAATCATATACGAATACACTTAATAAAATAACGTAAATTTTTATGAAAATATATATAAAAAATACACATAAAATAATGTAAATACGTAGAAAAATATATATACAAAATACACATAAAATTATGTAAATTGTTATGAAAATAAATGAACAAAATTCCACTAAAAGAATGTATATTTGTAGGAAAATATAAATACAAAATACAAATAAAATAACTAAAATTTGTATAAAAATATATAAAAAATACATATAAATATTTTAAATTTGTTTGAAAATAGATATGCAAAATACACATAAAATTAGGCAAATCTGTATTGAAATACATATACAAATTACACATAAAATATTGTAAATTTCTATGAAAATATATAAACAAATACACATAAAATAGCGTAAATTTATATAAAATATATATACAAAATATACATTAAATAATGTAAATGTGTATAAAAATATATATACAAAATACACATAGAATAATGTAAAATCGTATCAAAATAAATAAACAGAATATCAATAAAATAATGTAAATTTGTATGAAAATAAAGATGCAAAATACCCAAATAATAACGCATATTTTTACAAAAATACACATAAAATAATTAAATTTGTATTAAAATAAATATACAAAATACACATACAATATGGTAAATTTGTATTGAAATAGATATGCAAAATAAACATAAATAATGTAAATTTGTATCAAAATATATATACGAATACCCATAAAATAGAGTAAATTTCTCTGAAAATATTCAAAACACAAATAAAATGATATAAATAAGTATAAAAATATACATACCAAATACACCTAAAATAATGTAAATTAGTATAAAAATAAATAAACAAAATTACGATAAAAGATGCAAGATACACATTAAATAATGTAAATATGTATAAAAAAAATATATACAAAAAACAAATAGAATAATGTGATATCGTATCAAAATAAATACACCGAATATTAATAAAATAATGTAAATTTGTATGAAAATAAAGATGCAAAATTCCCATCAAATAGCGTATTTCTTATAAAAATATATATACCAAAATACACATAAAATATTTAAATTTGTATTGAAATAAATATACAAAATGCACATACAATAAGGTAAATTTGTATTGAAAGAGATATGCAAAAATACATATAAAACAATGTAAATTTGTTTCAAAATATAAATACGAATACACATAAAATAACGTAGATTTCTATAAAAATATATATACAAAATACACATAAAATTAAGTAAATACGTATAAAAATAGATATACAAAATACACATAGAATAATGTAAAATTGTTTAAAAAAAACAATATAAATAAAATAATGTAAATTTGTATGAAAATAAAAATGCAAAATACCCATAAAATAAAGCATATTTTTATAAAAATACATATACAAAAATACACATAGCATAATTAAATTTGTATTAAAATTAATATACAAAATGCATATACAATAAGGTAGATTTGTATTGAAAAAATATGCAAAATACACATAAAACAGTGTAAATTTATTTCAAAATCTATATACGAATACTCATAAATCAACGTAGATTTCTATAGAAATATATATACAAAATACACATCAAATGATGTAAACACGTATATATATATATATATATATATATATATATATATATATATATATATATATATATATATATATATATATATATATATATATATATATATATATATATATATATATATATATATATATATATATATATATATATATATATATATATATATATATATATATATAATACATTAAATAATGTAAATTCGTGTCAAAGTAAATAAACAAAATATCAATAAAAGAATGGGTATTTGTATGAAAATAGATATACAATATACACATAAAATCACCTAAATTTGTATAAAACTATATACAAAAATACACAAAAATAATTTTAATTTGTATGAAAATAAATATACAAATATATATACAAAAATATATAAACAAATACACTTAAAATAACGTAAATTTGTATAAAATATATATAAAAAATACACATTAAATAATGTAAATATGTATAAAAGAATATATACAAAACACAAATAGAATAATATAAAATCGTATCAAAATAAATACACAGAATATTAATAAAATAATGTAAATTTGTATGAAAAATAAGATGCAAAATACCCATATAATAACGTATTTTTTATAAAAATATTTATAACAAGACACACATAAAATATTTGAATTTGTATTAAAATAAATATACAAAATACACATACAATAAGGTAAATTTGTATTGAAATAGATATGCAAAATACATATAAAACCATGTAAATTTTTTTCAAAATATATATATGAATACACATAAAATAACGTAGATTTCTATGAAAATAAATATACAAAATACACATAAAATGATGTAAATACGTATAAAAAAAGGTATACAAAATACATATGAAATAATGTAAACTCGTATCAAAATAAATAAACAAAATACTAATAAAAGAATGTGTATTGTATATATAAATATACAAAATACACATAAAAGAACGTAAATTTATATAACACTATATGCAAAAAAACCACAGAAGTAATTAAATTTGTGTGAAAATAGATATACAAAATACATGTGTATTTTGTATATTTATTTTCATACAAATTGAAATTATTTTTGTTTATTTTTTTATATATTTTCATACAAATTTTCGTTATTTAATGTGTATTTTGTATATTTATTTTTTCTACAAATATACGTTCTTTTATCTGAATTTTGTTTATTGAATTTGAAACGAATTTACCTTATTTTGTATATCTATTTTCATACAAATTAAAATACTTCTGTGTATTTTTGTATATAGTTTTATATAAATTTACGTTATTTTATGTGTATTTTGTATATTTATATTTATACAAATACACATTCTTTTATTGGTATTTTGTATATTTATTTTGATACGAATTTACATTATTTTATGTGTATTTTGTATACATTTTTTATACGTATTTACTTCATTTTATGTGTATTTTGTATATATATTTTTATAGAAATCTACGTTATTTTATGTGTATTCGTATATGTATTTTGAAACAAATTTACATTGTTTTATATGTATTTTGCATATCTATTTCAATACAAATTTACATTATTGTATGTGTTTTTTGTATATTTATTTTAATACAAATTTAATTTTTTGATGTGTATTTTGGTATATATATTTTTATAAATAAAAAAAATGCGTTATTTTATGGGTATTTTTATAAATATTTTGATACAAATCTACATTATTTTATGTATTTTGTATATACATTTCAATTCAAATTTAGCTTTTTTTATCTGTATTTTGTATATCTATTTTCATACGAATTTAATTACTTCTGTGTATTTTTGTATATAGTTTTATACAAACTTACGTTATTTTATGAGTATTTTGTATATTTATATTTATACAAATACACATTCTTTTATTGGTATTTTCTTTATTTATTTTGATACGAATTTACATTATTTTATGTGTATTTTGTATACATTTTCTTATACGTATTTAATTCATTTTATGTGTATTTTGTATATATATTTTTATACAAATCTACGTTATTTTATGTGTATTCGTATATATATTTTGAAACAAATTTACATTGTTTTATATGTATTTTGCATATCTATTTCAATACAGAAATATGTGTATATGTATGTGTATTTTGTATATTTATTTTAATACAAATTAATTTTTTCATGTGTATTTTGGTATATATATTTTTATAAAAAATGCGTTATTTAATGGGTATTTTGCATCTTTATTTTCATACAAATTTACATTGTTTTATTAATATTCTGTGTATTTATTTTGATACGATTTTACATTATTCTATTTGTGTTTTGTATATATTTTTTTATACATATTTACATTATTTAATGTGTATTTTGTATATTTTAAAACAAATTTACGTTATTTTATGCGCATCTGTTAAAATATTTACATTATTTTATGTATTTTGTATATATATTTCAATACAAATTTAGTTTATTTTATGTATATTTTGTATATCTATTTTCATTTGTATCAAAATAAATAAACAAAATAGCAATAAAATAATATAAATTTGTATGAGAAAACATATACAAATACACATAAAATAACGCAAATTTCTAAAAAAATATATGAACAAAAATGCACATAAAATAAAGTAAATGTGCAAATTTGTATTGAAATAGATATGCAAAATACATATAAAACAAAGTAAATTTGTTTCAAAATATATATACGAATACACATAAAATAACGTAGATTTCTATAAAAATATATACAAAATACACATAAAATGAAGTAAATACGTATAAAAAAATGAATACAAAAAATACATAAAAATCGTATCAAAATAAATAAACCAAATACCAGTAAAAGAATGTGCATTTGTAAAAATATAAATATACAAAATACACATAAAATATCGTAAATTTGTATAAAACTATATACAAAAATACACAGAAGTAATTAAATTTGTATGAAAATATATATACAAAATACAGCTAAAATAAGCTAAATTTGAATTGAAATGTACATACAAAATACATAAAATAATGTAAATCTGTATCAAAATATTTATACAAATACATATAATAACGTAGATTTGTTTGAAAATATATAAACAAAATAATCATTAAGTAATGTAAATACGTATAAAAAATATGTACAAAATACACATATAATCATGTAATTCGTATCAAAATAAATAAACAAAACATATACAAATAACGCTAATTTCTATAAAAATATATGTACAAAAATGCACATAAAATAAAGTAAATTTGCAAAAAAATATATATACAAAACACACACTAAATAATGTAAATGCGTACATAAAATAACCTAAATTTGTATAAAACTATATACAAAAATACACAAAAATAATTTAAATTTGTTTGAAAAGAAATATACAAAATACACATAAAATTAGGTAAATTTGTATTGAAATACATATACAAAATACACATCAAATAATGTAAATTTGAATGAAAATATATAAACAAATACACTTAAAATA
The DNA here is from genome assembly GCF_024679095.1 of Eriocheir sinensis. Lineage (NCBI taxonomy): Eukaryota > Metazoa > Arthropoda > Malacostraca > Decapoda > Varunidae > Eriocheir > Eriocheir sinensis. Next base: position 43,994,318 of record NC_066509.1, read on the forward strand.
ACGTAAATTTGTATAAAATATATACACATTAAATAATGTAAATATGTATAAAAAATATATATACAAAAAACAAATAGAATAATGTAAAATCGTATCAAAAAAAATACACAGAATATCAATAAAATAATGTAAATTTGTATGAAAATAAAGATACAAAATTCCCCAAAATTATCGCATTTTTTATAAAAACATATTTACCAAAATACACATAAAATATTTAAATTTGGATTGAAATAAATATACAAAATGCATATACAGTAAGGTAAATTTGTATTGAAAGAGATATTCAAAGATACATATAAAACAATGTAAATTTGTTTCAAAATATATATACGAATCCACATAAAATAAAGTAGATTTCTATAGAAATATATATACAAAATACATATGAAATTATGTAAATACGTATAAAAATATATATACAAAATACATATCAAATAATGTAAATTCGTGTCAAAATAAATCAACAAAATATCATGAAAAGAATGTGTATTTGTATGAAAATAGATAATAGATAATAAATTTGTATAAAATATGTATGCAAGATACACATTAAATAATGTAAATATGTTTAAAAAAGTATATACAAAAAACAAATAGAATAATGTAACATCGTATCAAAATAAATACACCGAATATTAATAAAATAATGTAAATTTGTATGAAAATAAAGATGCAAAATTCCCATCAAATAGCGCATTTCTTATAAAAATATATATACTAAAATACACATAAAATATTTAAATTTGCTTTGAAATAAATATACAAAATGCACATACAATAAGGTAAATTTGTATTGAAAGAGATATGTAAAAATACATATAAAGCAATGTAAATTTGTTTCAAAATATATATACGAATACAAATAAAAAAACGTAGATTTCTATAAAAATATATATACATAATACACATAAAATTAAGTAAATACGTATAAAAAAATGTATACAAAATACACATAAAATAATGTAATTTCGAATTAAAATAAATGTAAATTTGAATGAAAATATAAAAACAAATACACTTAAAATAACGTAAATTTGTATAAAATATATATGCAAGATACACATTAAATAATGTAAATGTGTATAAAAAAATATATACAAAAAACAAATAGAATAATGTAAAATCGTATCAAAATAAATACACAGAATATCAATAAAATAATGTAAATTTGTATGAAAATAAAGATGCAAAATTCCCAAAAATTATCGCATTTTTTATAAAATACCAAAATACACATAAAATACCAAAATACACATAAAATATTTAAATTTGTATTGAAATAAATATACAAAATGCATATACAGTAAGGTAAATTTGTATTAAAAGAGATATTCAAAAATACATATAAAACAATGTAAATTTGTTTCAAAATATATATACGAATACATATAAAATAAAGTAGATTTCTATTGAAATATATATACAAAATACATATGAAATTATGTAAATACGTATAAAAATATATATACAAAATACATATCATATAATGTAAATTTTTGTATATGTATTTTTATAAAAATATGCTTTATTTTATGGGTATTTTGCATCTTTATTTTCATACAAATTTATGTTATTTAATTGATATTCTGCTCATTCATTTTGATACGATTTGACATTATTCTATGTGTATTTTGTATATATTTTTCATACAAATTTACGTTATTTTATGTGTATTTGTTTATATATTTTGACACAAATTTACAATATTTTATGGGTATTTTGTATATATATTTCAAAAGAAATTTACCTAGTTTTATGTGTATTTTGAATATCTATTTTCATACAAACTCAAATTATTTATATGTATTTTTGTATATATTTCAATACAAATTTTAGTTATGTTATGTGTATTTTGTAAATCTATTTTCATTCAAATATATATTATTTTATTGGTATTTTGTTGATTTATATTGATACGAATTTACATTATTTTATATGTACTTTTTATATATATTTTTATACGCATTTACATTATTTAATATTTATTTTGAATGTATAATTTTATACAAATTCATGGTATTTTATGTGTATTTGTATATATTTTCATATAAATTTACATTATTTTATGTGTATTTTGTACATATATTTCATTACAAATTTACCTTATTTTATGTTTATTTTGTATGTGTATTTTGTACATTTATATTTATACACGTTTACTCATACAAATTTATATTATTTTATTGGTATTTTGTTTATTTATTTTGATACGAATTACATGATTATATGTGTATTTTGTACACATTTTTTTATACGTATTTACATTATTTAATGTGTATTTTGTTTATATATTTTCATACAAATTTACGTTATTATATGTATATTTGTATAAATATTTTCATACAAATTTACTTTATTTCATGTATTTTGTCTATATATTTCAATTCAAATTTAGCTTATTTTGTGTGTATTTTGTATATATTTTCATACAAATTTAATTACTTCTGTGTATTTTTGTATATAGTTTTATATAAATTTACGTTATTTTATGTGTATTTTGTATATTTATTTTTATACAAATACACATTCTTTTATTTGTATTTTGTTTATTTATTTTGATACGAATTTACATTATTCTATGTGTATTTTGCATACATTTTTTTATACGTATTTACTTCATTTTAGGTGTATTTTGTATATATATTTTTTATAGAAATCTACGTTATTTTATGTGTATTCGTATACATATTTTGAAACAAATTTACATTGCTTTATATGTATTTTGCATATCTATTTCAATACAAATTTACATTATTGTACATATAAAACAATGTAAATTTGTTTCAAAATATATGTACGAATACAAATCAAATAACGTATATTTCTATAAAAATATATATACAAAAAACACATAAAATTCAGTAAATACGTATAAAAAAATGTAAACAAAATACACATAAAATAATGTAAATTCGAAACAAAATAAATAAACAAAATACCAATAAAAAAATGTGTATTTGTATAAATATAAATGTACAAAATACACATACAAAATAAACATAAAATAAGGTAAATTTGTAATGAAATATATGAACAAAATACACATAAAATAATGTAAATTTATATGAAAATATATATACAAATACATATTAAATACCATGAATTTGTATAAAATTATATATTCAAAATAAATATTAAATAACGTAAATGCGTATAAAAATATATATACAAAGTACATATAAAATAATGTAAATTCGTATCAATATAAATGAACAAAATACCAATAAAATAATATATATATGAATGAAAATAGATTTACAAAATACACATAACCTAACGAAAATTTGTATTGAAATATATACGAAAATACATAAAAATAATTTGAGTTTGTATGAAAATAGATATTCAAAATACACATAAAACTAGGTAAATTTCTTTTGAAATATATATACAAAATACCCATAAAATATTGTAAATTTGTATCAAAATATATAAACAAATACACATAAATAACGTAAATTTGTATGAAAAATATATACAAAATACACATAGAATAATGTCAAATCGTATCAAAATGAATGAGCAGAATATCAATAAAATAACGTAAATTTGTATGAAAATAAAGATGCAAAATACCCATAAAATAGAGCATATTTTTATAAAAATACATATAGAAAAATACACATAGAATTATTAAATTTGTATTAAAATTAATATACAAAATGCATATACAAAAAATTAAATTTGATTATATTAAATGAAATAAATACATACAAATTAAACATAAAATGAAGTAAATTTGTAATAAAATATATGTAAGAATACACATAAAATAATATAAATTTGTATGAAAATATATATACAAATACACATAAAATAACATGAATTTGTATAAAATTTGTTTCAAAATATATACGAATACACACAATAAAATAACGTAAATTTTTATGAAAATGTATATATAAAATACACATAAAATAATTTAAATACGTGAAAAATATATATACAAAATACACATAAAATAATGTAAATTCGTAAAAAATTAAATACACAAAATTCCAATAAAAGAATGTATATTTGTAGGAAAATATATATACAAAAAACAAATAAAATAACTATAATTTGTATAAAAATATATACAAAATTACACAAAAATAATTTAAATTTGTTTGAAAATAGATATGCAAAATACACATAAAGTTAGGCAAATTTGTATTGAAATACATATACAAAACTCACATCAAATAATGTAAATTTGTATTAAAATATATAAACAAATACATATAAAATAAAGTAAATTTGGATAAAATATATATACAAAATATACATTAAATATTTTAAATATGTATTAAAAATATATTATATTATATATATTTTTATTGATATTTGCGTTATTTATGTGTATTTTGTATATGTTTTCTCATAGAAATTTACATTATTTTATTGGTATTTTGTCTATTTATTTTGATACGAATTACATGATTATTTGTGTATTTTGTACATTTTTTTATACGTATTTACATTATTTAATGTGTATTTTGTTTATATATTTTTATACAAATTTACATTATTATATGTGTATTAGTATAAATATTTTGATACAAATTTACTTTATTTCATGTATTTTGTATATATATTTCAATTCAAATTTAGCTTATTTTGTGTGTATTTTGTATATATTTTCATACAAATTTAATTACTTCTGTGTATTTTTGTATATAGTTTTATATAAATTTACGTTATTTTATGTGTATTTTGTATATTTATATTTATACAAATACACATTCTTTTATTGCTATTTTGTTTATTTATTTTGATACGGATTTACATTATTTTATGTGTATTTTGTATATATTTTTTTATACGTATTTACTTCATTTTATGTGTATTTTGTATATATATTTCTATAGAAATCTACGTTATTATATGTGTATTCGTATATATATTTTGAAACAAATTTACATTGTTTTATATGTATTTTGCATATCTATTTCAATACAAATTTACCTTATTGTATGTGTTTTTTGTATATATATTTTAATACATACTGAAATTTTTTATGTGTATTTTGGTATATATATTTTTATAAAAAAAAAAGCGTTATTTTATGGGTATTTTGCTTCTTTATTTTTTTACAAATTTACATTATTTTATTAATATTCTGTGTATTTATTTTGATACGATTTTACATTATTCTATTTGTGTTTTGTACATATTTTTTTATACAAATTTACGTTATTTTAAGTGTATTTGTTTATGTATTTTCATTCAAATTTACATTATTTTATGTGAATTTTGTGTATGTATTTCAATACAAATTTACCTAATTTTATGTGTATTTTGTATATTTATTTTCATACAAATTTAAAATATTTTTGTGTATTTTTGTATATAGTTTGATACAAATTTAGGTTATTTTATGTGTATTTTGTATATCTATTTTCATACAAATACACATTCTTTTATTGATATTTTGTTTATTTATTTTGACGTGAATTTTATGTGAATTTGTTTTCATTTCATACAAATTTACATTATTTTATGTGTATTTTGTATATGTATTTAAATACAAATTTAACTAATTATATGTGTATTTTGTATATCTTTTTTCATACAAATTGAAATTTATTTTTTTGTTTTTTTTGTATATATTTTTATTCAAATTTTCGTAATCTTATAAAAATATATATACCAAAATACACATAAAATATTTAAATTTGCATTGAAATAAATATACAAAATGCACATACAATAAGGTAAATTTGTATTGAAGGAGATATGCAAAAATACATATAAAACAATGTAACTTTGTTTCAAAATATATATACGAATACAAATAAAAAAACGTAATTTCTATAAAAATATATATTCAAAATACACATAAAATTAAGTAAATACGTATAAAAAATTGTATACAAAATACACATAAAATAATGTAAATTCGAATTAAAATAAATAAACAAAATACCAATAAAAGAATGAGTATTTGGATAAATATAAATATACAAAATACACATACAAAATAAACATAAAATAAGGTAGATTTGTAAAAAAATATATGTACAAAATACACATAAAATAATGTAAATTTATATAAAAATATATATACAAATACACATAAAATACTATGAATTTGTATAAAAATATATATTCAAAATAAATATTAAATAATGTAAAAGCGTATAAAAATATATATACAAATACAGATACAAAAATACACATCGAATAATTAAATTTGTATTAAAATTAATATACAAAATGAGTATATAATAAGGTAAATTTGTATTGAAAAAATATGCAACATTCACGTTTACTCATTCAAATTTATATTATTTTATTGATATTTTGTTTATTTATTTTGATACGAATTACATGATTATATGTGTATTTTGTACATATTTTTTATACGTATTTACATTATTTAATGTGTATTTTGTTTATATATTTTCATACAAATTTACGTTATTATATGTGTATTTGTATAAATATTTTGATACAAATTTACTTTATTTCATGTATTTTGTATATATATTTCAATTCAAATTTAGCTTATTTTGTGTGTATTTTGTATATATTTTCATACAAATTTAATTACTTCTGTGTATATTTGTATATAGTTTTATATAAATTTACGTTATTTTATGTGTATTTTGTATATTTATATTTATACAAATACACATTCTTTTATTGGTATTTTGTTTATTTATTTTGATACGAATTTACATTATTTTATGAGTTTTTTGTATACATTTTTTTATACGTATTTACTTCATTTTATGTGTATTTTGTATATATATTTTTATAGAAATCTACGTTATTTTATGTGTATTCGTATATATATTTTGAAACAAATTTACATTGTTTTATATGTATTTTGCATATCTATTTCAATACAAATTTACCTTATTGTATGTGTTTTTTGTATATTTATTTTAATAAAATTAAATTTTTTTGTGTGTATTTTGGTATATATATTTTTATAAATAAAAAAAATGCGTTATTTTATGGGTATTTTGCTTCTTTATTTTCATACAAATTTACATTATTTTATTAATATTCTGTGTATTTATTTTGATACGATTTTACATTATTCTATTTGTGTTTTGTACATATTTTTTAATACAAATTTACGTTATTTTAAGTGTATTTGTTTATGTATTTTCATTCAAATTTACATTATTTTATGTGTATTTTGTGTATGTATTTCAATACAAATTTACCTAATTTTATTTGTATTTTGTATATTTATTTTCATACAAATTTAAATTATTTTTGTGTATTTTTGTATATAGGTTTATACAAATTTATGTTATGTGTATTTTGTATATTTATTTTCATACAAATACACATTCTTTTATTGACATTTTGTTTATTTATTTTGACGCGAATTTACATTATTTAGTGTGTATTTTGTATATATATTTTTATACGTTTTTACATCCTTTCATGTATTTTGTATAGTTATAAAAATGCGTTATTTTATGGGTATTTTGCATCTTTATTTTCATACAAATTTACATTATTTTATTTTAATACGATTTTACATTATTCTATTTGTGTTTTGTATATATATTTTTTATACATATTTACATTATTTAATGAGTATTTTATATATATGTTATACAAATTTATGTTAATTTAAGTGTATTTGTTTATATATTTTCATTCAAATTTACATTATTTTATGTGTATTTTATATATGTATTTCTTTACAAATTTACCTAATTTTATGTGTATTTTGTATATTTATTTTCATACAAATTTAACTTATTTTTGTGTATTTTTATATATAGTTTTATACAAATTTACGTTATTTTATGTGTATTTTGTATATGTATTTTCATACAAATACACATTCTTTTATTGATATTTTAATTATTTATTTTGACACGAATTTACATTATTTAATGTGTATTTTGTATATATATTTTTATACGTATTTACAACATTTCATGTGTATTTTGTATATATATATCTATAGAAATCTACGTTATTTTATTTGTATTAGTATATATATTTGAAACAAATCTACATTATTTTATGTGTATTTTGTATATATATTTCATTATAAATTTGCCTTATTTTAAGTTTATTTTTATATCTATTTTCATTCAAATTCAAATCATTTTATGTTTATATATTTATTTGTATTTACGTTATTTTATGTGTATTTTCTATATATATTTTCATTCAAAATTACATTATTTTATCGGTATTTTGTTCATTTATTTCGATACGAATTTAGATTATTTCATGTGTATTTTCTATACATATACATATAGAGTAAATTTCTATGAAAATATATATTCAAAATACATATAAAATTATGTAAATAAGTATAAAAATATATATATCAAATACACCTAAAAAAAATGAAAATTCGTATCAAAATAAATAAATAAAATTCCGATAAAAGAACGTATATTTGTAGGAAAATAAATATACAAAATACACATAAAATTACGAAAATTTGAATAAAAATATATACAAAAATACACACAATTAATTTCAATTTGTATGAAAATAGATATACAAAATACACATATAATTAGTTAAATTTGTATTTAAATACATGTACAAAATTCACATAAAATAATGTAAATTTGTATGAAATGAAAACAAATTCACATAAAATAACGTACATTGGTATAAAATAGATATACAAAATATACATAGAATAATGTAAAATCGTATCAAAATAAATACACAGAATATCAATAAAATAATGTAATTTTGTATGAAAATAAAGATGCAAAATACCCATAAAATGAAGCATATTTTATTAAAATACATATACAAAATACACATAGAATAGCTAAATTTGTATTAAAATTAATATACAAAATGCACGTACAATAAGGTAAATTTATATTGAAAAAATATGCAAAATGCACATAAAACAAAGTATATTTGTTTCAAAATATATATACGAATACACATAAAATAACGTATATTTCTATAGAAATATATATACAAAATACACATGAAATGACGTAAATACGTATAAAATATATATACACAATACATTAAATAATATAAACTCGCATCAAAATAAATAAACAAAATATCAATAAAAGAATGTTTTTAAATACATGTACAAAATTCACATAAAATAATGTAAATTTGTATGAAATGAAAACAAATTCACATAAAATAACGTACATTGGTATAAAATAGATATACAACATATACATAGAATAATGTAAAATCGTATCAAAATAAATACACAGAATATCAATAAAATAATGTAATTTTGTATGAAAATAAATATGCAAAATACCAATAAAATAAAGCATATTTTATAAAATACATATACAAAATACACATAGAATAGCTAAATTTGTATGAAAATTAATATACAAAATGCACGTACAATAAGGTAAATTTGTATTGAAAAATATGCAAAATGCACATAAAACAATGTATATTTGTTTCAAAATATATATACGAATACACATAAAATAACGTATATTTCTATAGAAATATATATACAAAATACACATGAAATGACGTAAATACGTATAAAAATATATATACACAATACACATTAAATAATATAAATTCGCATCAAAATAAATAAACAAAATATCAATAAAAGAATGTATTTAAATACATGTACAAAATTCACATAAAATAATGTAAATTTGTATGAAATGAAAACAAATTCATATAAAATAACGTACATTGGTATAAAATAGATATACAAAATATACATAGAATAATGTAAAATCGTATCAAAATAAATACACAGAATATCAATAAAATAATATAATTTTGTATGAAAATAAAGATGCAAAATACCCATAAAATAAAGCATATTTTTATAAAAATACATATACAAAAATACACATAGAATAGCTAAATTTGTATTAAAATTAATATACAAAATGCACGTACAATAAGGTAAATTTGTATTGAAAAATATGCAGAATGCACATAAAACAATGTATATTTGTTTCAAAATATATATACGAATACACATAAAATAACGTATATTTCTATAGAAATATATATACAAAATACACATGTAATGACGTAAATACGTATAAAAATATATATACACAATACACATTAAATAATATAAATTCGCATCAAAATAAATAAACAAAATATCAATAAAAGAATGTATTTAAATACATGTACAAAATTCACATAAAATAATGTAAATTTGTATGAAATGAAAACAAATTCACATAAAATAACGTACATTGGTATAAAATAGATATACAAAATATACATAGAATAATATAAAATCGTATCAAAATAAATACACAGAATATCAATAAAATAATGTAATTTTGTATGAAAATAAAGATGCAAAATACCCATAAAATAAATCATATTTTTTTTAAAATACATATACAAAAATAAACATAGAATAGCTAAATTTGTATTAAAATTAATATACAAAATGCACGTACAATAAGGTAAATTTGTATTGAAAAAATATGCAAAATGCACATAAAACAATGTATATATGTTTCAAAATATATATACGAATACACATAAAATAACGTATATTTCTATAGAAATATATATACAAAATACACATGAAATGACGTAAATACGTATAAAAATATATATACACAATACACATTAAATAATATAAATTCGCATCAAAATAAATTAACAAAATATCAATAAAAGAATGTGTATGAAATGACGTAAATACGTATAAAAATATATATACACAATACACATTAAATAATATAAATTCGCATCAAAATAAATAAACAAAATATCAATAAAAGTGTATGTGTATGAAAATAGATATACAAAATACACATAAAATATTGTAAATTTGTATAAAACTCTATACAAAAATACACAAAAAATAATTTAAATTTGTATAAAATATATATACAAAATACACATGAAATTAGGTAAATTTCTATTGAAATACATATACAAAATACACATAAAATAATGTAAATTTGAATAAAAACATATAAACAAATACACTTAAAATAACGAAAATTTGTATGAAATATATATAGAAAATACACATTAAATAATGTATATATGTATAAAAAAATATATACAAAACAAAAATAGAATAATGTAAAATAGTATCAAAATAAATACTCAGAATATTAATAAAATAATGTAAATTTGTATGAAAATAAAGATGCAAAATACCCATAAAACAACGCATTTTTTATGAAAATATAAAAACCAAAATGCACATAAAATATTTAAATTTGTATTACAATAAATATACAAAATGCACATACAATAAGGTAAATTTGTATTGAAATAGATATGCAAAATACATATAAAACAATGTAAATTTGTTTCAAAATATACATACGAATACACATAAAATAATGTAGATTTCTATAAAATATATATACAAAATACACATAAAATGAAGTAAATACGTATAAGAAAATGTATACAAAATACACATAAAATAATGTAAATTCGTATCAAAATAAATAAACTAAAGGCCAATAAAAGAATGTTTACTTGTATAAATATAAATATACAAAATACACATAAAATAACGTAAAATTGTATAAAACTATATACAAAAATAAACAAAAATAATTAAATTTGTATGAAAATAGATATACAAAAGACACATAAAATAAGCTAAATTTGAATTGAAATAAATATAGAAAATACATAAAATAATGTAAATTTGTATGAAAATATATATTCAAATACACATATAATAACGTAAATTTGTATAAAAATATATAAACAAAATACACATTAAATAATGTAAATACGTATAAAAGATATGTACGTAATGTAAAAATATATAAAATTAAAGATGCAAAATACCCATAAAATATCTCATATTTAAAAAAAAATATATACAAAAATACACATAAAATAATTAAATTTGTATTAAAATAAATATACAAAATACACATACAATAAGATAGATTTTAATTGAAACAGATATGCAAAATACACAAAATAATGAAAAATTTTATCAAAATATATACGAATACACATAATAAAATTACATAAATTTTTATGAAAATATATATACATAATACACATAAAATAATGTAAATACATAGAAAAATATATATACAAAATACACATAAAATAATGTAAATTCGTATCAAAATAAATAAACAAAATTTCCTCTAAAAGAATGTATATGTGTAGGAAAATATATATACAAAATACAAAAAAAAAAAATTGTATAAAAATAATACAAAAATACACAAAAATAATTTAAATTTGTTTGAAAATAGATATGCAAAATACAAATGAAATTAGGCAAATTTTTATTGAAATACATATACAAAATACATATAAAATAATGTAAATTTGTATGAAAATATATAAACAAATACACATAAGATAACGTAAATTTCCATAAAATATATGTACAAAATATACATTGAATAATGTAAATATGTCTAAAAATATATATACAAAATACACAGAATAACGTAAAATCGTATCAAAATAAATAAACAGACAATCAAAAAAATAATGTAAATTTGTATGAAAATGAAGATGCAAAATACCCATATAATAACGCATATTTGTTTAAAAATATATATACAAAAATACACATAAAATAATTAAATCTGCATCAAAATAAATATACAAAAGGCACATACAATAAAGAAAATTTGAATTAAAATAGATATGCGAAATACACATAAATAATGTAAATTTGTATCAAAATATATATACGAATACATATAAAATAGAGTAAATTTCTATGAAAATATATATTCAAAATACATATAAAATTATGTAAATAAGTATAAAAATATATATATCAAATACACCTAAAATAATAAAAACTCGTATCAAAATAAATAAACAAAATTCCAATAAAAGAACGTATATTTGTAGGAAAATAAATATACAAAATTCACATAAAATTACGAAAATTTGAATAAAATATATACTAAAATACACAAAATTAATTTAAATTTGTATGAAAATAGATATACATAATACACATATAATTAGTTAAATTTGTATTTAAATACATGTACAAAATACACATAAAATAATGTAAATTTGTATGAAATGAAAACAAATTCACATAAAATAACGTTCATTTGTATGAAATATATATACAAAATATACATAGAATAATGTAAAATCGTATCAAAATAAATACACAGAATATCAATAAAATAATGTAAATTTGTATGAAAATAAAGATGCAAAATACCCATAAAATAAAGCATTTTTGTATGAAAATACATATACAAAAATACACATAGAATAATTAAATTTGTATTAAAATTAATATACAAAATGCACGTACAAAAAGGTAAATTTATATTGAAAAAATATGCAAAATGCACATAAAACAATGTATATATGTTTCAAAATCAATAAAAAATGTGTATTTGTATGAAAATAGATATAGAAAATACACATAAAATATTTTAAATTTATATAAAACTCTTTTTATAAAAATATATATACCAAAATAATACACATAAAATAACATATATTTCTATAGAAATATATATACAAAATACACATGAAATGACGTAAATACGTATAAAAATATATATACGCAATACACATTAAATAATGTGAATTCGCGTCAAAAGAAATAAACAAAATATCAATAAAAAATGTGTATTTGTATGAAAATAGATATAGAAAATACACATAAAATATTTTAAATTTACATAAAACTCTTTTTATAAAAATATATATACCAAAATAATAAAAATTTTAAATTTGTATTACAATAACTATACAAAATGCACATACAATAAGGTAGATTTATATTGAAATAGATATGCTAAATACATATAAAACAATGTAAATTTGCTTCAAAATATATATACCAATACACATAAAATAACGTAGATTACTATAAAAATATATATACAAAATACACATTAAATGAAGTAAATACGTATAAGAAAATGTATACAAAGTACACATAAAATAATTAAATTTGTATTAAAATAAATATACAAAATACACATACAATAAGTTGAATCTATATTGAAATAGATATGCAAAATAAACATAAAATAATGTAAATTTGTATCAAATCATATACGAATACTCACAATAAAATAACGTAAATTTTTATGAAAATATATTTAAAAAATACACAAAATAATGTAAATACGTAGAAAAATATATATACAAAATACACGTAAAATTATGTAAATTCTTATGAAAATAAATGAACAAAATTCCACTAAAAGAATGTATATTTGTAGGAAAATATAAATACAAAATACAAATAAAATAACATAAATATACATAAAAATACATAAAAATAATTTAAATTTGTTTGAAAATAGATATGCAAAATACACATAAAACTAGGCAAATCTGTATTGAAATACATATACAAATTACACATAAAATATTGTAAATTTGTATGAAAATATATAAACAAATACACATAAAATAGCGTAAATTTATATAAAATATATATACAAAATATACATTAAATAATGTAAATGTGTATAAAAATATATATACAAAATACACATAGAATAATGTAAAATCGTATCAAAATAAATAAACAGAATATCAATAAAATAATGTAAATTTGTATGAAAATAAAGATGCAAAATACCCAAATAATAACGGATATTTTTACAAAAATACACATAAAATAATTAAATTTGTATTAAAATAAATATACAAAATACACATACAATATGGTAAATTTGTATTGAAATAGATATGCAAAATAAACATAAATAATGTAAATTTGTATCAAAATATATATACGAATACCCATAAAATAGAGTAAATTTCTATGAAAATATATATTCAAAACACAAATAAAATGATATAAATAAGTATAAAAATATACATATCAAATACACCTAAAATAATGTAAATTCGTATAAAAAAAATAAACAAAATTACGATAAAAGATGCAAGATACACATTAAATAATGTAAATATGTATAAAAATATATATATACAAAAACAAATAGAATAATGTGAAATCGTATTAAAATAAATACACCGAATATTAATATAATAATGTAAATTTGTATGAAAATAAAGATGCAAAATTCCCATCAAATAGCGCATTTCTTATAAAAATGTATATACCAAAATACACATAAAATATTTAAATTTGGATTGAAATAAATATACAAAATGCACATACAATAAGGTAAATTTGTATTGAAAGAGATATTCAAAAATACATATAAAACAATGTAAATTTGTTTCAAAATATATATACGAATACACATAAAATAACGTAGATTTCTATAAAAATATATATACAAAATACACATAAAATTAAGTAAATACGTATAAAAATAGATATACAAAATACACATAGAATAATGTAAAATTGTTTCAAAAAAAAAAAACAGAATATAAATAAAATAATGTAAATTTGTATGAAAATAAAAATGCAAAATACCCATAAAATAAAGCATATTTTTATAAAAATACATATACAAAAATACACATAGCATAATTAAATTTGCATTAAAATTAATATACAAAATGCATATACAATAAGGTAAATTTGTATTGAAAAAATATGCAAAATACACATAAAACAGTGTAAATTTATTTCAAAATCTATATACGAATACTCATAAATCAACGTAGATTTCTATAGAAATATATATACAAAATACACATCAAATGATGTAAACACGTATAAATATATATATATATATATATATATATATATATATATATATATATATATATATATATATATATATTTATATATATATATATATATATATATATATATATATATATATATATATATATATATATATATATATATATATATATATATATATAAAATACACATTAAATAATGTAAATTCGCGTCAAAGTAAATAAACAAAATATCAATAAAAGAATGTGTATTTGTATGAAAATAGATATACAATATACACATATAATCATGTAATTCGTATCAAAATAAATAAACAAAATAGCAATAAAATAATGTAAATTTGTATGAGAAAACATATACAAATAACGCAAATTTCTATAAAAATATATGTACAAAAATGCACATAAAATAAAGTAAATTTGCAAAAATATATATATATATATATATATATATATATATATATATATATATATATATATATATATATATATATATATATATATATATATATATATAAAACACACACTAAATAATGTAAATGCGTACATAAAATAACCTAAATTGTATAAAACTATATACAAAAATACACAAAAATAATTTTAATTTGTATGAAAATAAATATACAAAATACACATAAAATTAGGTAAATTTGTATTGAAATACATTTACAAAATACACATAAAATAATGTAAATTTGAATGAAAATATATAAACAAATACACTTAAAATAACGTAAATTTGTATAAAATATATATAAAAAATACACATTAAATAATGTAAATATGTATAAAAAAATATATACAAAACACAAATAGAATAATGTAAAATCGTATCAAAATAAATACACAGAATATTAATAAAACAATGTAAATTTGTATGAAAATAAAGATGCAAAATACCCATTAAATAACGCATTTTTTATAAAAATATATATACCAAAATACACATGAAAAAATTAATTTGTATTAAAATAAATATACAAAATACACATACAATAAGGTAAATCTGTATTGAAATAGATATGCAAAATACATATAAAACAATGTAAATTTGTTCCAAAATATATATACGAATACACATAAAATAACGTAGATTTGTATAAAAATATATATACAAAATACACATAAAATGAATTAAATACGTATAAGAAAATGTATACAAAATACACATAAAATAATGTAAATTCGTATCAAAATAAATAAACAAAATACCAATAAAAGAATGTGTATTTGTATAAATATAAATATACAAAATACACATAAAATAACGTAAATTTGTATAAAACTATATACAAAAATACACAGAAGTAATTAAATTCGTATGAAAATAGATATACAAAATACAGATAAAATAAGCTAAATTTGAATTGAAATGTATATACAAAATACATAAAATAATGTAGATTTGTATCAAAATATTCATAAAAATACCCATAAAATAATGCATTTTTTTTATTTATAAAAATATATATACCAAAATACACATCAAAAAATTAAATTTGTATTAAAATAAATATACAAAAAACACATACAATAAGGTAAATTTGTATTGAAATAGATATGCAAAATACATATAAAACAATGTAAATTTGTTTCAAAATATATATACGAATACACATAAAATAACGTAGATTTCTATAAAAATATATATACAAAATACACATAAAATGAAGTAAATACGTATAAAAAAATGTATACAAAATACACATAAAATAATGTAAATTCGTATCAAAAATAAATATACAAAATACCAATAAAAGAATGTGTATTTGTATAAATATAAATATACAAAATACACATAAAAAAACGTAAATTTATATTTAACTATATACAAAAATACACAGAAGTATTTTAATTTGTATGAAAATAGATATACAAAATAAGGTAAATTCGTTTCAAATTCAATAAACAAAATTCAGATAAAAGAACGTATATTTGTAGAAAAAATAAATATACAAAATACACATTAAATAACGAAAATTTGTATGAAAATATATAAAAAAATAAACAAAAATAATTTCAATTTGTATGAAAATAAAGATGCAAAATACCCATAAAATAAAGCATATTTTTATAAAAATACATACACAAAAATACACATACATTAATCAAATTTGTATTAAAATTAATATACAAAATGCAGCTGTATAATGTAAATTTGTATTGAAAAAATATGCAAAATACACATAAAACAATGTAAATTTGTTTCAAAATATATATACGAATACACATAAGATAACGTAGATTTCTATAGAAATATATATACAAAATACACTTGAAATAATGTAAATACGTATAAAAATATATATACGAATACACATAAAATAACGTAGATTTCTATAAAAATATATATACAAAATACACATAAAATGAAGTAAATACGTATAAAAAAATGTATACAAAATACACATAAAATAATGTAAATTCGTATCAAAATATATATACAAAATACCAATAAAAGAATGTGTATTTATATAAATATAAATATACAAAATACACATGAATAACGTAAATTTATATAAAACTATATACAAAAATACACAGAAGTATTTTAATTTGTATGAAAATAGATATACAAAATAAGGTAAATTCGTTTCAAATTCAATAAACAAAATTCAGATAAAAGAACGTATATTTGTAGAAAAAATAAATATACAAAATACACATTAAATAACAAAAATTTGTATGAAAATATATAAAAAAATAAACAAAAATAATTTCAATTTATATGAAAATAAAGATGCAAAATACCCATAAAATAAAGCATATTTTTATAAAAATACATACACAAAAATACACATACATTAATCAAATTTGTATTAAAATTAATATACAAAATGCACATACACTAATGTAAATTTGTATTGAAAAAATATGCAAAATACACATAAAACAATGTAAATTTGTTTCAAAATATATATACGAATACACATAAGATAACGTAGATTTCTATAGAAATATATATACAAAATACCCTGTAAATAATGTAAATACGTATAAAAATATATATACAAAATACACATTAAATAATGTTAATTCGTGTCAAAATAAATAAAAAAAATATCATGAAAAGAATGTGTATTTGTATGAAAATAGATATACAAAATACACATAAAATAACCTAAATTTGTATAAAACTATATACAAAAATAAACAAAAATAATTTAAACTTGTATGAAAATAAATATACAAAAAACATAAAATTAGGTAGATTTGTATTGAAATACATATACAAAATACACATAAAATAATGTAAATTTGAATGAAAATATATAAACATATAGACTTAAAATAACGTAAATTTGTATCAAATATATATACAAAAAACACATTAAATAATGTAAATATGTATAAAAAAAATATACAAAACACAAATAAAATAATGTAAAATCGTCTGAAAATAAATACAGAAAATATTAATAAAATAATGTAAATTTGTATGAAAATTAAGATTCAAAATACACATGTCATGTGTATTCGTATATATATTTTGAAACAAATTTACATTGTTTATATGTATTTTGCATATCTATTTTTGTGTATTCTGTATTTATTTTTGTTATACATAGAAAAATGTAAAATCGTATCAAAATAAGTACACAGAATATAAATAAAATAATTTAAATTTGTATGAAAACAAAGATGCAAAATACCCATAAGATAAAGCATTTTTTTTTAAATACATATACAAAAATACACATGGAATAATTAAATTTGTATTAAAATTAATATACAAAATGCACACATACAATAAGGTAAATTTGTATTGAAAAAAAACGCAAAATACAAATAAAACATTGTAAATTTGTTTCAAAATATATATACGAATACACATAAAATAACGTAGATTTCTATAGAAATATATATACAAAATACACATGAAATTATGTAAATACGTATAAAAATATATATATAAAATACATATTAAGTAATGTAAATTCGTGTCAAAATAAATAAACAAAATATAATGAAAAGAATGTGTATTTGTATGAAAATAAATAATAGATAATAAATTTGTATGAAATATATATGCAAGATATACATTAAATAAGGTAAATATGTATAAAAAAAATATATACAAAAAACAAATAGAATAATGTAAGATCGTATCAAAATAAATACACCGAATATTAATAAAATAATGTAAATTTGTATGAAAATAAAGATGCAAAATTCCCATCAAATAGCGCATTTCTTATAAAAATATATATACCAAAATACAAATAAAATATTTAAATTTGTATTGATATAAATATACAAAATGCACATACAATAAGGTAAACTTCTATTAAAAGAGATATGCAAAAATACATATAAAACAAAGTAAATTTGTTTCAAAATATATATACGAAGACACATAAAATAACGTAGATTTCTATAAAAATATATATACAAAATACAAATAAAATTAGGTAAATACGTATAAAAAAATGTATACAAAATACACATAAAATAATATAAATTCGAAACAAAATAAATAAACAAAATACCGATAAAAGAATGTGTATTTGTATAAATATAAATGTACAAAATACACATACAAAATAAACATAAAATAAGGTAAATTTGTAATGAAATATATGTACAAAATACACATAAAATAATGTAAATTTATATGAAAATATATATACAAATACACATAAAATACCATGAATTTGTATAAAATTATATATTCAAAATAAATATTAAATAATGTAAATGCGTATAAAAATATATACGAATACACACAATAAAATTACGTAAATTTTTATGAAAATATATATACAAAATACACATAAAATAATGTAAATACATAGAAAAATATATATACAAAATACACATAAAATAATGTAAATTCGTATCAAAATAAATAAATAAAATTTCCTCTAAAAGAATGTATATGTGTAGGAAAATATATATTCAAAATACAAATAAAATAAAAAAAATTTGTATAAAAATAATACAAAAATACGCAAAAATAATTCAAATTTGAAAATAGATATGCAAAATACAAATGAAATTAGGCAAATTTTTATTGAAATACATATATAAACATATAAATATATAAACAAATACACATAAGATAACGTAAATTTCCATAAAATATATGTACAAAATATACATTAAATAATGTAAATATGTCTAAAAATATATATACAAAATACACAGAATAACGTAAAATCGTATCAAAATAAATAAACAGACAATCAATAAAATAATGTAAATTTGTATGAAAATAAAGATGCAAAATACCCATATAATAACGCATATTTGTTTAAAAATATATATACAAAAATACACATAAAATAATTAAATTTGCATCAAAATAAATATACAAAAGGCACATACAATAAAGAAAATTTGTATTGAAATAGATATGCGAAATACACATAAATAATGTAAATTTGAATCAAAATATATATACGAATACACATAAGATAGAGTAAATTTCTATGAAAATATATATTCAAAATACATATAAAATTATGTAAATAAGTATAAAAATATATATATCAAATACACCTAAAATAATGAAAACTCGTATCAAAATAAATAAACAAAATTCCGATAAAAGAACGTATATTTGTAGGAAAATAAATATACAAAATTCACATAAAATTACGAAAATTTGAATAAAAATATATACTAAAATACACAAAATTAATTTAAATTTGTATGAAAATAGATATACATAATACACATATAATTAGTTAAATTTGTATTTAAATACATGTACAAAATACATGTAAATTTCTATGAAAATATATATTCAAAACACAAATAAAATGATATAAATAAGTATAAAAATATACATATGAAATACACCTAAAATAATGTAAATTCGTATAAAAATAAATAAACAAAATTACGATAAAAGATGCAAGATACACATTAAATAATGTAAATATGTATAAAAAATATATATACAAAAAACAAATAGAATAATGTGAAATCGTATCAAAATAAATACACCGAATATTACTAAATTAATGTAAATTTGTATGAAAATAAAGATGCAAAATTCCCATCAAATAGCGCATTTCTTATAAAAATATATATACCAAAATACACATAAAATATTTAAAATTGTATTGAAATAAATATACAAAATGCACATACAATAAGGTAAATTTGTATTGAAAGAGATATGCAAAAATACATATAAAACAATGTAAATTTGTTTCAAAATATATATACGAATACACATAAAATAACGTAGATTTCTATAAAAATATATATACAAAATACACATAAAATTAAGTAAATACGTATAAAATAGATATACAAAATACATAGAATAATGTAAAATTGTTTAAAAAAAAACAATATAAATAAAATAATGTAAATTTGTATGAAAATAAAATGCAAAATACCCATAAAATAAAGCATATTTTATAAAATACATATACAAAAATACACATAGCATAATTAAATTTGTATTAAAATTAATATACAAAATGCATATACAATAAAGGTAAATTTGTATTGAAAAATATGCAAAATACACATAAAACAGTGTAAATTTATTTCAAAATCTATATACGAATACTCATAAATCAATATATATATATATATATATATATATATATATATATATATATATATATATATATATATATATATATATATATATATATATATATATATATATATATATATATATATATATATATATATATATATATATATATATATATATATATATATATATATAGAAAGAAATATATATATATCTATATATATATATATATATATATATATCTATATATATATATATATATATATATATATATATATATATATATATCTATATATATATATAAAATACATTAAATAATGTAAATTCGCGTCAAAGTAAATAAACAAAATATCAATAAAAGAATGTGTATTTGTATGAAAATAGATATACAATATACACATAAAATCACCTAAATTTGTATAAAACTATATACAAAAATACACAAAAATAATTTTAATTTGTATGAAAATAAATATACAAAATACACATAAAATTAGGTAAATTTGTATTGAAATACATTTACAAAATACACATAAAATAATGTAAATTTGAATGAAAATATATAAACAAATACACTTAAAATAACGTAAATTTGAATAAAATATATATAAAAAATACAAATTAAATAATGGAAATATGTATAAAAGAATATATACAAAACACAAATAGAATAATATAAAATCGTATCAAAATAAATACACAGAATATTAATAAAATAATGTAAATTTGTATGAAAATTA
Organism: Eriocheir sinensis; assembly: GCF_024679095.1. NCBI lineage: Eukaryota > Metazoa > Arthropoda > Malacostraca > Decapoda > Varunidae > Eriocheir > Eriocheir sinensis. Next base: position 44,017,073 of record NC_066509.1, read on the forward strand.
AGATGCAAAATACCCATAAAAAAACGCATTTTTTATAAAAATATTTATACCAAGACACATAAAATATTTGAATTTGTATTAAAATAAATATACAAAATGCACATACAATAAGGTAAATTTGTATTGAAATAGATATGCAAAATACATATAAGACCATATAAATTTTTTTTTAAATATATATACGAGTACACATAAAATAACGTAGATTTCTATGCAAATAAATATACAAAATACACATAAAATGAAGTAAATACGTATAAAAAAAGGTATACAAAATACACATAAAATAATGTAAACTCGTATCAAAATAAATAAACAAAATACTAATAAAAGAATGCGTATTGTATATATATAAATATTCAAAATACAAATAAAATAACGTAAATTTATATAAAACTATATGCAAAAATACACAAAAGTAATTAAATTTGTGTGAAAATAGATATACAAAATACATGTGTATTTTGTATATTTATTTTCATACAAATTGAAATTATTTTGTTTATTTTTTTATATATTTTCATACAAATTTTCGTTATTTAATGTGTATTTTGTATATTTATTTTTTCTACAAATATACGTTCTTTTATCTGAATTTTTTTTTATTGAATTTGAAACGAATTTACCTTATTTTGTATATCTATTTTCATACAAATTAAAATACTTCTGTGTATTTTTGAATATATTTTTATATAAATTTACGTTATTTTATGTGTATTTTGTATATTTATATTTATATAAATACACATTCTTTTATTGGTATTTTGCATATTTATTTTGATTCGAATTTACATTATTTTATGTGTATTTTGTATACATTTTTTTATACGTATTTACTTCATTTTATGTGTATTTTGTATATATATTTTTATAGAAATCTACGTTATTTTATGTGTATTCGTATATATATTTTGAAACAAATTTACATAGTTTTATATGTATTTTGCATATCTATTTCAATACAAATTTACCTTATTGTATGTGTTTTTTGTATATTTATTTTAATACAAATTTAATTTTTTGATGTGTATTTTGGTATATATATTTTTATAAATAAAAAAATGCGTTATTTTATGGGTATTTTTATAAATATTTTGATACAAATCTACATTATTTTATGTATTTTGTATATACATTTAAATTCAAATTTAGCTTATTTTATCTGTATTTTGTATATCTATTTTCATACGAATTTAATTACTTCTGTGTATTTTTGTATATAGTTTTATACAAATTTACGTTATTTTATGTGTATTTTGTATATTTATATTTATTCAAATACACATTCTTTTATTGGTATTTTGTTTATTTATTTTGATACGAATTTACATTATTTTATATGTATTTTGTATACATTTTCTTATACGTATTTAATTCATTTTATGTGTATTTTATATATATTTTTTTATGAAAATCTACGTTATTTTATGTGTATTCGTATATATATTTTGAAACAAATTTACATTGTTTTATATGTATTTTGCATATCTATTTCAATACAGATTTACCTTATTGTATGTGTATTTTGTATATTTATTTTAATACAAATTATTTTTTTCATGTGTATTTTGGTATATATATTTTTATAAAAAATGCGTTATTTAATGGGTATTTTGCATCTTTATTTTCATACAAATTTACATTGTTTTATTAATATTCTGTGTATTTATTTTGATACGATTTTACATTATTCTATTTGTGTTTTGTATATATTTTTTTATACATATTTACATTATTTAATGTGTATTTTGTATATTTTAAAACAAATTTACGTTATTTTATGCGCATCTGTTAAAATATTTTGATACAAATTTACATTATTTTGTACAAAAAACAAATAGAATAATGTAAAATCGTATCAAAATAAATACACAGAATATCAATAAAATAATGTAAATTTGTATGAAAATAAAGATACAAAATTCCCAAAAATTATCGCATTTTTTATAAAAATATATTTACCAAAATACACATAAAATATTTAAATTTATATTGAAATAAATATACAAAATGCATATACAGTAAGGTAAATTTGTATTGAAAGAGATATTCAAAAATACATATAAAACAATGTAAATTTGTTTCAAAATATATATACGAATACACATAAAATAAAGTAGATTTCTATAGAAATATATATACAAAATACATATGAAATTATGTAAATACGTATAAAAATATATATAAAAAATACATATCAAATAATGTAAATTCGTGTCAAAATAAATAAACAAAATATCATGAAAAGAATGTGTATTTGTATGAAAATAGATAATAGATAATAAATTTGTATAAAATATATATGCAAGATACACATTAAATTATGTAAATATGTATAAAAAAAGTATATACAAAAAACAAATAGAATAATGTAACATCGTATCAAAATAAATACACCGAATATTAATAAAATAATGTAAATTTGTATGAAAATAAAGATGCAAAATTCCCATAAAATAGCGCATTTCTTATAAAAATATATATACCAAAATACACATAAAATATTTAAATTTGCATTGAAATAAATATACAAAATGCACATACAATAAGGTAAATTTGTATTGAAAGAGATATGCAAAAATACATATAAAACAATGTAAATTTGTTTCAAAATATATATACGAATACAAATAAAAAAACGTAGATTTCTTTAAAAATATATATACAAAATATACATAAAATTAAGTAAATACGTATAAAAAAATGTATACAAAATACACATAAAATAATGTAATTTCGAATAAAAATAAATGTAAATTTGAATGAAAATATAAAAACAAATACACTTAAAATAACGTAAATTTGTATAAAATATATATGCAAGATACACATTAAATAATGTAAATGTGTATAAAAATATATATACAAAAAACAAATAGAATAATGTAAAATCGTATCAAAATAAATACACAGAATATCAATAAAATAATGTAAATTTGTATGAAAATAAAGATGCAAAATTCCCCAAAATTATCGCATTTTTAAAAAAAATATATATACCAAAATACACATAAAATATTTAAATTTGTATTGAAATAAATATACAAAATACATATACAGTAAGGTAAATTTGTATTGAAAGAGATATTCAAAAATACATATAAAACAATGTAAATTTGTTTCAAAATATATATACGAATACACATAAAATAAAGTAGATTTCTATAGAAATATATATACAAAATACATATGAAATTATGTAAATACGTATAAAAATATATATACAAAATACATATCAAATAATGTAAATTCGTGTCAAAATAAATAAACAAAATATCATGAAAAGAATGTGTATTTGTATGAAAATAGATAATAGATAATAAATTTGTATAAAATATATATGCAAGATACACATTAAATAATATAAATATGTATAAAAAAGTATATACAAAAAACAAATAGAATAATGTAACATCGTATCAAAATAAATACACCGAATATTAATAAAATAATGTAAATTTGTATGAAAATAAAGATGCAAAATTCCCATAAAATAGCGCATTTCTTATAAAAAAATATATACCAAAATACACATCAAATATTTAAATTTGCATTGAAATAAATATACAAAATGCACATACAATAAGGTAAATTTGTATTGAAAGAGATATGCAAAAATATATATAAAACAATGTAAATTTGTTTCAAAACATATATACGAATACAAATAAAAAAACGTAGATTTCTATAAAAATATATATACAAAATACACATAAAATTAAGTAAATACGTATAAAAAAATGTATACAAAATACACATAAAATAATGTAATTTCGAATTAAAATAAATGTAAATTTGAATGAAAATATAAAAACAAATACACTTAAAATAACGTAAATTTGTATAAACTATATATGCAAGATACACATTAAATAATGTAAATGTGTATAAAAAAATATATACAAAAAAACAAATAGAATAATGTAAAATCGTATCAAAATAAATACACAGAATATCAATAAAATAATGTAAATTTGTATGAAAATAAAGATGCAAAATTCCCAAAAATTATCGCATTTTTTATAAAAATATATATACCAAATTATACATAAAATATTTAAATTTGTATTGAAATAAATATACAAAATGCATATACAGTAAGGTAAATTTGTATTAAAAGAGATATTCAAAAATACATATAAAACAATGTAAATTAGTTTCAAAATATATATACGAATACACATAAAATAAAGTAGATTTCTATAGAAATATATATACAAAATACATATGAAATTATGTAAATACGTATAAAAATATATATACAAAATACATATCAAATAATGTAAATTCGTGTCAAAATAAATAAACAAAATATCATGTAAAGAATGTGTATTTGTATAAAAATAGATAATAGATAATAAATTTGTATAAAATATATTTGCAAGATACTCATTAAATAATGTAAATATGTATAAAAAAGTATATACAAAAAACAAATAGAATATTGTAAATTCGTATCAAAATAAATACACCGAATATTAATAAAATAATGTAAATTTGTATGAAAATAAAGATGCAAAATTCCCATAAAATAGCGCATTTCTTATAAAAATATATATACCAAAATACACATAAAATTTTTAAATTTGTATTGAAATAAATATACAAAATGCACATACAATAAGGTAAATTTGTATTGAAAGAGATATGCAAAAATACATATAAAACAATGTAAATTTGTTTCAAAATATATATACGAATACAAATAAAAAAACGTAGATTTCTATAAAAATATATATACAAAATACACATAAAATTAAGTAAATACGTATAAAAAAATGTATACAAAATACACATAAAATAATGTAAATTCGAATTAAAATAAATAAACAAAATACCAATAAAAGAATGTGTATTTGGATAAATATAAATATAAAAAATACATATACAAAATAAACATAAAATAAGGTAGATTTGTAATAAAATATATGTACAAAATACACATAATATAATGTAAATTTATATGAAAATATATATACAAATACACATAAAATACCATGAATTTGTATAAAAATATATATTCAAAATAAATATAAAATAATGTAAAAGCGTATAAAAATATATATACAAAGTACATATAAAATAATGTAAATTCGTATCAATATAAATCAACAAAACACCAATAAAATAATATATATATATGAATGAAAATAAATTTACAAAATACACATAACATAACTAAAATTTGTATTAAAATATATACATAAATACATAGATATAATTTTATTTTGTATGAATATATTTATAAATTTTAAACATAAAAATAGGTAAATTTCTTTTGAAATGTATATACAAAATAGCCATAAAATATTGTAAATTTGTGTTAAAATATATAAACAAATATATATAAAATAACGTAAATTTGTATGAAAAATATATACAAAATACACATAGAATAATGTCAATTCGTATCAAAATGAATGAGCAGAATATCAATAAAATAATGTATATTTGTATGAAAATAAAGATGCAAAATACCCAAAAATAAAGCATATGTTTATAAAATACAGATACAAAAATACACATCGAATAATTAAATTTGTATTAAAATTAATATACAAAATGCGTATATAATAAGGTAAATTTGTATTGAAAAAATATGCAACATACACGTTTACTCATACAAATTTATATTATTTTATTGGTATTTTGTTTATTTATTTTGATACGAATTACATGATTATATGTGTATTTTGTACACATTTTTTTATACGTATTTACATTATTTAATGTGTATTTTGTTTAAATATTTTCATACAAATTTACGTTATTATATGTGTATTTGTATAAATATTTTGATACAAATTTACTTTATTTCATGTATTTTGTATATATATTTCAATTCAAATTTAGCTTATTTTGTGTGTATTTTGTATATATTTTCATACAAATTTAATTACTTGTGTATTTATGTATATAGTTTTATATAAATTTACGTTATTTTATGTGTATTTTGTATATTTATATTTATACAAATACACATTCTTTTATTGGTATTTTGTTTATTTATTTTGATACGAATTTACATTATTTTATGTGTATTTTGTATACATTTTTTTATACGTATTTACTTCATTTTATGTGTATTTTGTATATATATATATTTATAGAAATCTACGTTATTTTATGTGTATTCGTATACATATTTTGAAACAAATTTACATTGCTTTATATGTATTTTGCGTATCTATTTCAATACAAATTTACCTTATTGTATGTGTTTTTTATATATTTATTTTAATACGAATCTAATTTTTTATGTGTATTTTGGTATATATATTTTTATAAATAAAAAAAATGCGTTATTTTATGGGTATGTTGCCTCTTTATTTTCATACAAATTTACATTATTTTATTAATATTCTGTGTATTTATTTTGATATGATTTTACATTATTCTATTTGTGTTTTGTATATATTTTTTTTATACAAATTTACGTTATTTTAAGTGTATTTGTTTATGTATTTTCATTCAAATTTACATTATTTTATGCGTATTTTGTATATGTATTTCCATACAAATTTACCAAATTTTATGTGTATTTTGTATATTTATTTTCATACAAATTTAAAATATTTTTGTGTATTTTTGTATATAGTTTGATACAAATTTAGGTTATTTTATGTGTATTTTGTATATCTATTTTCATACAAATACACATTCTTTTATTGATATTTTGTTTATTTCTTTTGACGCGAATTTACATTATTTAATGTGTCTTTGCATATATATTTTTATACGTATTTACATCATTTCATGTGTATTTTGTATAGTTTTAAACAAATTTATATTATTTAATGTGTATTTTGTATATATATATATTTATACAAATACACATTCTTTTATTGGTATTTTGTTTATTTATTTTGATACTAATTTACATTATTTTATGTGTATTTTGTATATATTTTATACGTATTTACTTAATTTTATGTGTATTTTGCATATATATTTTTATAGAAATCTACCTTATTTCATGTGCATTCGTATATATATTTTGAAACAAATTTACATTGTTTATATGTAATTTGCATATCTATTTTTGTGTATTCTGTATTTATTTTTGTTATACATAGAATAATGTAAAATCGTATCAAAATAGGTACACAGAATATCAATAAAATAATTTAAATTTGTATGAAAATAAAGATGCAAAATACCCATAAGATAAAGCATTTTTTTTAAATACATATACAAAAATACACATAGAATAATTATATTTGTATTAAAATTAATATACAAAATGCACACATACAATAAGGTAAATTTGTATTGAAAAAAACGCAAAATACAAATAAAACAGTGTAAATTTGTTTCAAAATATATATACGAATACACATAAAATAACGTAGATTTCTATAGAAATATATATACAAAATACACATGAAATTATGTAAATACTTATAAAAAATATATATATATATATATATATATATATATATATATATATATATATATATATATATATATATATATATATATATATATATATATATATATATATATATATATATATATATATATATATATATAATACATATTAAGTAATGTAAATTCGTGACAAAATAAATAAACAAAATATCATGAAAAGAATGTGTATTTGTATGAAAATAAATAATAGATAATAAATTTGTATGTAATATATATGCAAGATACACATTAAATAATGTAAATATGTATAAAAAAAATATATACAAAAAACAAATAGAATAATGTAAAATCGTATCAAAATAAATACACCGAATATTAATAAAATAATGTAAATTTGTATGAAAATAAAGATGCAAAATTCCCATCAAATAGCGCATTTCTTATAAAAATATATATACCAAAATACACATAAAATATTTAAATTTGTATTGAAATAAATATACAAAATGCACATACAATAAGGTAAACTTCTGTTGAAAGAGATATGCAAAAATACATATAAAAAATTGTAAATTTGTTTCAAAATATATATACGAATAGACATAAAATAACGTAGATTTCTATAAAAATATATATACAAAATACACATAAAATTAGGTAAATACGTATAAAAAAATGTAAACAAAATACACATAAAATAATATAAATTCGAAACAAAATAAATAAACAAAATACCAATAAAAGAATGTGTATTTGTTCTGTGTATTTTTGTATATAGTTTTATACAAATTTACGATACAAATACAAATACAAAAATACATATTAAATAATTTAAAATTGAATGAAATAAATATACAAAATAAACATAAAATAAGGTAAATTTGCAATAAAATATATGTAAAAATACACATGAAATAATATAAATTTGTATGAAAATATATATTCAAATACACATAAAATAACATAAATTTGTATAAAATTTGTTTCAAAATATATACGAATACACACAATAAAATAACGTAAATTTTTATGAAAATGTATATATAAAATACACATAAAATAATTTAAATACGTAGAAAAATATATATACAAAATACACATAAAATAATGAAAATTTGTAAAAAATTAAATACACGAAATTCCAATAAAAGAATGTATATTTGTAGGAAAATATATATACAAAAAACAAATCAAATAACTAAAATTTGTATAAAAATATATACAAAAATACACAAAAATAATTTAAGTTTGTTTGAAAATAGATATGCAAAATACACATAAAGTTAGGCCAATTTGTATTTTGTATATCTATTTGTTTACGTATTTACTTAATTTATGTGTATTTTGTATATATATTTTTATAGAAATCTACGTTATTTTATGTGTATTCGTATATATATTTTGAAACAAATTTACATTGTTTTATATGTATTTTTGCATATCTCTTTCAATACAAGTTCACCTTATTGTATGTGCATTTTGTATATTTACTTCAATACAAATTTAAATATTTTATGTGTATTTTGGTATATATATTTTTATAAGAAATGCGCTATTTGATGGGAATTTTGCATCTTTATTTTCATACAAATTTACATTATTTTATTAATATTCGGTGTATTTATTTTGATACGATTTCACATTATTCTATTTGTTTTTTGTATATATTTTTTTTATACATATTTATATTATTTAATGTGTATCTTGCATATATATTTCATACAAATTTATTATCTATTATTTATTTTCATACAAATACACATTCTTTTCATGATATTTTGTTTATTTATTTTGACACGAATTTACCTTGATATGTATTTTGTATATATATTTTTATACGTATTTACATAATTTCATGTGTATTTTGTATATATATTTCTATAGAAATCTACGTTATTTAATGTGTATTCGTATATATATTTTGAAACAAATTTACTTTGTTTTATATGTATTTTTGAATATCTCTTTCAATACATATTTACCTTACTGTATATGCATTTTGTATATTTATTTCAATACAAATTTAAATATTTTATGTGCATTTTGTTATATATATTTAAAAAAAATGCGCTATTTTATGGGAATTTTGCATCTTTCTTTTCATACAAATTTACATTATTTTATTGATATTCTGTGTATTTATATTGATAGGATTTTACATTATTCTATTTCTTTTTTGTATATATTTTTTTATACACATTTACATTATTTAATGTGTATTTTGTATATATATTTTATACAAATTTACGTTATTTTAAGTGTATTTGTTTATATATTTTCATTCAAATTTACATTATTCTATGTGTATTTTGTATATGTATTTCAATACAAATTTACCTAATTTTATGTGTATTTTGTATATTTCTTTTCATACAAATTTTAAATATTTTTGTGTATTTTTGTATATAGTTTTAAACAAATTTAGGTTATTTTATGTACGTATTTACTTTATTTAATGTGTGTTTTGTATATATATTTTTATGCAAATATACTTTATTTTATGTGCATTTTTGTACATATATTTTTTTAGAAATTTGCGTTAATTTATGTGTATTTGTATATGTTTTCTCATACAAATTTACATTATTTTATTGCTATTTTGTTTATTTATTTTGATACGAATGAAAATAGATATACAAAATATACAAAAAATAAACTAAATTTGTATTGAAATATATATACAAAATACATAAAATAATGTAAATTTGTATCAAAATATTTTAACAGATGCGCATAAAATAACGTAAATTTGTTTTAAAATATACAAATACACATTAAATAATGTAAATATGTATAAAAAAATATATACAAAACACAAATAGAATAATGTAAAATCGTATCAAAATAAATACACAGAATATTAATAAAACAATGTAAATTTGTATGAAAATAAAGATGCAAAATACCCATTAAATAACGCATTTTTTAATAAAAATATACATACCAAAATACACATGAAAAATTAATTTGTATTAAAATAAATATACAAAATACACATACAATAAGGTAAATCTGTATTTAAATAGATATGCAAAATACATATAAAACAATGTAAATTTGTTTCAAAATATATATACGAATACTCATAAAATAACGTAGATTTGTATAAAAATATATATACAAAATACACATAAAATGAAGTAAATACGTATAAGAAAATGTATACAAAATACACATAAAATAATGTAAATTCGTATCAAAATAAATAAACAAAATACCAATAAAAGAATGTGTATTTGTATAAATATAAATATACAAAATACACAAAATAACGTAAATTTGTATAAAACTATACAAAAATACACAGAAGTAATTAAATTTGTATGAAAATAGATATACAAAATACAGATAAAATAAGCTAAATTTGAATTGAAATGTATATACAAAATACAATATTTTATGTGTATATTTGTATTTGTATTTAGGTTATTTTATGTGTATTTTGTATATATATTTTCATCCAAAATTACATTATTTTATTGGTATTTTCTTAATTTAATTCGATACGAATTTAGATTATTTCATAGGTATTTTCTATACATATTTTTATACTCATTTACATTATCTAATGTGTGTTTTGTATATATATTTTATGCAAATTTATTTGATGTTAATTTTTGTACATATATTTTTATAGAAATTTGCGTTATTTTATGTATATAGTTTTATATAAATTTACGTTATTTTATGTGCATTTTGTATATTTATATTTATACAAATACACATTCTTTTATTGGTATATTGTTTATTTACATATATACGAATTTACATTATTTTATGTGAATTTTGTATACATTTTTTTATACGTATTTACTTAAAGTTATGTGTATTTTGTATATGTATTTTTATAGAAATCTACGTTATTTTATGTGTATTCGTATATATATTTTGAAACAAATTTACATTATTTTATATGTATTTTGCATATCTATTTCAATACAAATTTACCTTATTGTATGTGCATTTTGTATATTTATTTTAATACAAATTGAAATATTTTATGTGTATTTTGGTATCAATAATTTTATAAAAAAACGAAAATTTGTATAAAAAAATATGTACAAAACACAAATAGAATAATGTAAAATCGTATCAAAATAAATACACAGAATATTAATAAAATAATGTAAATTTGTATGAAAATAAAGAAGCAAAATACCCATAAAATAACGCATTTTTTTTATTTATAAAAATATATATACCAAAATACACATCAAAAAATTAAATTTGTATTAAAATAAATATACAAAAAACACATACAATAAGGTAAATTTGTATTGAAATAGATATGGAAAATATATATAAAACAATGTAAATTTGTTTCAAAATATATATACGAATACACATAAAATAACGAAGATTTCAATAAAAATATATATACAAAATACACATAAAATGAAGTAAATACGTATAAAAAAATGTATACAAAATACAAATAAAATAATGTAAATTCGTATCAAAATAAATAAACAAAATACCGATAAAAGAATGTGTATTTGTATGAATATAAATATACAAATTACACATAAAATAACGTAAATTTATATAAAACTATATAAAAAAATACACAGAAGTAATTAAATTTGTATGAAAATATATACAAAATACACACGATATAAGCTAAATTTGAATTGAGATATATATACAAAATACATGAAATAAAGTAAATTTGTATCAAAATATTCATACAAATACACATATAATAACGTAAATTTGTATGAAAATATATAAACAAAATACACATTAAATAATGTAAATACGTATAAAAAAATATGTACAAAATACACATATAATCATGTAATTCGTATCAAAATAAATAAACAAAATACCAATAAAATAATATAAATTTGTATGAGTAAACGTGTATGTTGCATATTTTTTCAATACAAATTTACCTTATTATATACGCATTTTGTATATTAATTTTAATACAAATTTAATTATTCGATGTGTATTTTTGTATCTGTATTTTTATAAACATATGCTTTATTTTTTGGGTATTTTGCATCTTTATTTTCATACAAATTTACATTATTTTATTGACATTCTGCTGATTCATTTTGATACGAATTGACATTATTCTATGTGTATTTTGTATATATTTTTCATACAAATTTACGTTATTTTATGTGTAAAAATATGTACAAAATACACATATAATCATGTAATTCGTATCAAAATAAATAAACAAAATACCAATAAAATAATATAAATTTGTATGAGTAAACGTGTATGTTGCATATTTTTTCAATACAAATTTACCTTATTATATACGCATTTTGTATATTAATTTTAATACAAATTTAATTATTCGATGTGTATTTTTGTATCTGTATTTTTATAAACATATGCTTTATTTTTTGGGTATTTTGCATCTTTATTTTCATACAAATTTACATTATTTTATTGATATTCTGCTCATTCATTTTGATACGAATTGACATTATTCTATGTGTATTTTGTATATATTTTTCATACAAATTTACGTTATTTTATGAGTATTTGTTTATATATTTTGATACATATTTACAATATTTTATGTGTATTTTGTATATACATTTCAAAAGAAATTTACCTTGTTTTATGTGTATTTTGTATATCTATTTTCATACAAACTCAAATTATTTCTATGTATTTTTGTATATATTTTAATACAAATTTTAGTTATGTTATGTGTATTTTGTAAATTTATTTTCATTCAAATATATATTATTTTATTGGTGTTTTGTTGATTTATATTGATACGAATTTACATTATTTTATATGTACTTTGTATATATATTTTTACACGCTTTTACATTATTTAATATTTATTTTGAATATAATATTATATTTTTATACAAATTCATGATATTTTATGTGTATTTGTATATATATTTTTATATAAATTTACATTGTTTTATGTGTATTTTGTACATATATTTTTTTACAAATCTATCTTATTTTATGTTTATTTTGTATGTGTATTTTGTATATTTATATTTATCCAAATACACATTCTTTTATTGGTATTTTGTTTATTTATTTTAATTCGAATTTACATTATTTTATGTGTATTTTGTATACATTTTTTATACATATTTACTTAATTTTAAGTGTATTTTGTATATATATTTTATAGAAATCTACGTTTTTTTATTTGTATTCGTATATATATTTTGAAACAAATTTACATTGTTTTATATGTATTTTTGCATATCTCTTTCAATACAAATTTACCTTATTGTATGTGCATTTTGTATATTTATTTCAATGCAAATTTAAATATTTTATGTATATTTTGGGATATATATTTTTATAAGATTACGACAATTTGAATAAAATATATACAAAAAAACAAAAAAATAAATTTCAATTTGTATGAAAATAGATATACAAAATACACATATAATTAGTTAAATTTGTATTTAAATACATGTACAAAATACACATTAAATAATGTAAATTTGTATGGAATGAAAACAAATTCACGTAAAATTCGCGTCAAAATAAATAAACAAAATATCAATAAAAGAATGTGTATTTGTATGAAAATAGATATACAAAATACACATAAAATAACCTAAATTTGTATCAAACTATATACAAAAATACACAAAAATATTTTAAATTTGTATGAAAATAAATATACAAAATACAAAAAATTAGGTAAATTTGTATTGAAATACATATACAAAATACACATAAAATAATGTAAATTTGAATGAAAATACATAAACAAATACACTTAAAATAACGTAAATTTGTATAAAAAATATGTACAAAACACAAATAGAATAATGTAAAATAGTATCAAAATAAATACAGAGAATATTAATAAAATAATGTAAATTTGTATGAAAATAAAGAAGCAAAATACCCATAAAATAACGCATTTTTTTTTTAAATATATATACCAAAATACACATCAAAAAATTAAATTTGTATTAAAATAAATATACAAAAAACACATACAATAAGGTAAATTTGTATTGAAATAGATATGCAAAATACATATAAAACAATGTAAATTTGTTTCAAAAATATATATACGAATACTCATAAAATAACGTAGATTTCTGTAAGAATATATATACAAAATACACATAAAATGAAGTAAATACGTATAAAAAAATGTATACAAAAAACACATAAAATAATGTAAATTCGTATCAAAATAAATAAACAAAATACCAATAAAAGAATGTGTATTTGTATAAATATAAATATACAAAATACACATAAAACAGTATAAATTTATATAAAACTATATACAAAAATACACAGAAGTAATTAAATTTGTATGAAAATATATACAAAATACACACAAAATAAGTTAAATTTGATTTGAAATATATATACAAAATACATGAAATAAAGTAAATTTGTATCAAAATATTTAAACAAATACACATATAATAACGTAAATTTGTATGAAAATATATAAACAAAATACACATTAAATAATGTAAATACGTATAAAAAAATATGAACAAAATACACATATAATCATGTAATTCGTATCAAAATAAATAAACAAAATACCTATAAAATAATATAAATTTGTATGAGTAAACGTGTATGTTGCATATTTTTTCAATACAAATTTACCTTATTATATACGCATTTTGTATATTAATTTTAATACAAATTTAATTATTCGATGTGTATTTTTGTATCTGTATTTTATAAACATATGCTTTATTTTTTGGGTATTTTGCATCTTTATTTTCATACAAATTTACATTATTTTATTGATATTCTGCTCATTCATTTTGATACGAATTGACATTATTCTATGTGTATTTTGTATATATTTTTCATACAAATTTACGTTATTTTATGTGTATTTGTTTATATATTTTGACACAAATTTACAATATTTTATGGGTATTTTGTATATACATTTCAAAAGAAATTTACCTAGTTTTATGTGTATTTTGTATATCTATTTTCATACAAACTCAAATTATTTCTATGTATTTTTGTATATATTTTAATACAAATTTTAGTTATGTTATGTGTTTTTTGTAAATTTATTTTCATTCAAATATATATTATTTTATTGGTGTTTTGTTGATTTATATTGATACGAATTTACATTATTTTATATGTACTTTGTATATATATTTTTATACGCTTTTACATTAATTAATATTTATTTTGAATATATATTTTTATACAAATTCATGGTATTTTATGTGTATTTGTATATATTTTTTTATATAAATTTACATTATTTTTTGTGTATTTTGTACAAATATTTTTTTACAAATCTACCTTATTTTATGTTTATTTTGTATGTGTATTTTGTATATTTATATTTATCCAAATACACATTCTTTTATTGGTATTTTGTTTATTTATTTTAATTCGAATTTACATTATTTTATGTGTATTTTGTATGCATTTTTCTATACGTATTTACTTAATTTTATGTGTATTTTGTATATATATTTTTATAGAAATCTACGTTTTTTTATTTGTAATCGTATATATATTTTGAAACAAATTTACATTGTTTTATATGTATTTTTGCATATCTCTTTCAATATAAATTTACCTTATTGTATGTGCATTTTGTATATTTATTTCAATGCAAATATAAATATTTTATGTGTATTTTGGTATATATATTTTTATAAGTTTACGAAAATTTGAATAAAAATATATACAAAAAAAAAAAAATTTCAATTTGTATGAAAATAGATATACAAAATACACATATAATTAGTTAAATTTGTATTTAAATACATGTACAAAATACACATAAAATAATATAAATTTGTATGAAATGAAAACATATTAACATAAAATTCGCGTCAAAATAAATTAACAAAATATCAATAAAAGAATGTGTATTTGTATGAAAATAGATATACTAAATACATATAAAATAACCTAAATTCGTATCAAACTATATACAAAAACACTCAAAAATATTTTAAATTTGTATGAAAATAAATATACAAAATACACTTAAAATTTGGAAAATTTGTATTGAAATACATACACAAAATACACATAAAATAATGTAAATTTGAATGAAAATACATAAACAAATACTCTTAAAATAACGTAAATTTGTATAAAAAAAATATGTACAAACCACAAATAGAATAATGTAAAATCGTATCAAAATAAATGCACAGAATATTAATAAAATAATGTAAATTTGTATGAAAATAAAAATAGCAAAATACACATAAAATAACGCATTTTTTTTATTTATATAAATATATATACCAAAATACACATCAAAAAATTAAATTTGTATTAAAATAAATATACAAAAAACACATACAATAAGGTAAATTTGTATTGAAATAGATATGCAAAATACATATAAAACAATGTAAATTTGTTTCAAAATATATATACGAATACACATAAAATAACGAAGATTTCTATAAAAATATATATACAAAATACACATAAAATGAAGTAAATACGTATAAAAAAATGTATACAAAAAACATATAAAATAATGTAAATTCGTATCAAAATAAATAAACAAAATTCCAATAAAAGAATGTGTATTTGTATAAATATAAATATACAAAATACACATAAAATAACGTAAATTTATATAAAACTATATACAGAAATACACAAAAGTAATAAGATTTGTATGAAAATATATACAAAATACACACAAAATAAGCTAAATTTGAATTGAAATATATATACAAAATACATGAAATAAAGTAAATTTGTATCAAAATATTTATACAAATACACATATAATAACGTAAATTTGTATGAAAATATATAAACAAAATACACATTAAATAATGAAAATACGTATAAAAAATATGTACAAAATACACATATAATCATGTAATTCGTATCAAAATAAATAAACAAAATACCAATAAAATAATATAAATTTGTATGAGTAAACGTGTATGTTGCATATTTTTTCAATACAAATTTACCTTATTATATACGCATTTTGTATATTAATTTTAATACAAATTTAATTATTCGATGTGTATTTTTGTATCTGTATTTTTATAAACATATGCTTTATTTTTTGGGTATTTTGCATCTTTATTTTAATACAAATTTACATTATTTTATTGATATTCTGCTGATTCATTTTGATACGAATTGACATTATTCTATGTGTATTTTGTATATATTTTTCATACAAATTTACGTTATTTTATGCTTATAAATTTTGACACAAATTTACAACATTTTATGGGTATTTTGTATATACTTTTCAAAAGAAATTTACCTAGTTTTATGTGTATTTTGTATATCTATTTTCATACAAACTCAAATTATTTCTATGTATTTTTGTATATATTTTAATACAAATTTTAGTTATGTTATGTGTATTTTGTAAATTTATTTTCATTCAAATATATATTGTTTTATTGGTGTTTTGTTGATTTATATTGATACGAATTTAAATTATTTTATATGTACTTTGTATATATATTTTTATACGCTTTTACATTATTTAATATTTATTTTGAATATATATTTTTATACAAATTCATGGTATTTTATGTGTATTTGTATATATATTTTTATATAAATTTACATTATTTTATGTGTATTTTGTACATATATTTTTTTACAAATCTACCTTATTTTATGTTTATTTTGTATGTGTATTTTCTATATTTATATTTATCTAAATACACATTCTTTTATTGGTATTTTGTTTGTTTATTTTAATTCGAATTTACATTATTTTATGTGTATTTTGTATACATTTTTTTATACGTATCTACTTAATTTTATGTGTATTTTGTATATATATTTTTATAGAAATCTACGTTTTTTTATTTGTATTCGTATATATATTTTGAAACAAATTTACATTGTTTTATATGTATTTTTGCATATCTCTTTCAATACAAATTTACCTTATTGTATGTGCATTTTGTATATTTATTTCAATGCAAATTTAAATATTTTATGTGTTTTTTGGTATATATATTTTTATAAGATTACGAAAATTTAAATAAAAATATATACAAAAAAACAAAAAAATAAATTTCAATTTGTATGAAAATAGATATACAATAATTAGTTAAATTTGTATTTAAATACATGTACAAAATACACATAAAATAATATAAATTTGTATGAAATGAAAACAAATTCACATAAAACTCGCGTCAAAATAAATAAACAAAATATCAATAAAAGAATGTGTATTTGTATGAAAATAGATATACAAAATACACATAAAATAACCTAAATTTGTATCAAACTATATACAAAAATAAACAAAAATATTTTAAATTTGTATGAAAATAAATGTACAAAATACACATAAAATTAGGTAAATTTGTATTGAAATACATATACAAAATACACATAAAATAATGTAAATTTGAATGAAAATACATAAACAAATACACTTAAAATAACGTAAATTTGTATAAAAAAATATGTACAAAACACAAATAGAATAATGTAAAATCGTATCAAAATAAATACACAGAATATTAATAAAATAATGTAAATTTGTATGAAAATAAAGAAGCAAAATACCCATAAAATAACGCATTTATAAAAATAAATATACCAAAATACACATCAAAAAATTAAATTTGTATTAAAATAAATATACAAAAAACACATACAATAAGGTAAATTTGTATTGAAATAGATATGCAAAATACATATAAAACAATGTAAATTTGTTTCAAAATATATATACGAATACACATAAAATAACGTAGATTTCTATAAAAATATATATACAAAATACACATAAAATGAAGTAAATACGTATAAAAAAATGTAAACAAAAAACACATAAAATAATGTAAATTCGTATCAAAATAAATAAACAAAATACCAATAAAAGAATGTGTATTTGTATAAACATAAATATACAAAATACACATAAAATAACGTAAATTTATATAAAACTATATACAAAAATACACAGAAGTAATTAAATTTGTATGAAAATATATACAAAATACACACAAAATAAGTTAAATTTGATTTGAAATATATATACAAAATACATGAAATAAAGTAAATTTGTATCAAAATATTTATACAAATACACATATAATAACGTAAATTTGTATGAAAATATATAAACAAAATACACATTAAATAATGTAAATACGTATAAAGAAATATGTACAAAATACACATATAATCATGTAATTCGTATCAAAATAAATAAACAAAATACCAATAAAATAATATAAATTTGTATGAGTAAACGTGTATGTTGCATATTTTTTCAATACAAATTTCCCTTATTATATACGCATTTTGTATATTAATTTTAATACAAATTTAATTATTCGATGTGTATTTTTGTATCTGTATTTTTATAAACATATGCTTTATTTTTTGGGTCTTTTGCATCTTTATTTTCATACAAATTTACATTATTTTATTGATATTCTGCTGATTCATTTTGATACGAATTGACATTATTTTATGTGTATTTTGTATATATTTTTCATACAAATTTACGTTATTTTATGTGTATTTTCTTATATATTTTGACACAAATTTACAATATTTTATGGGTATTTTGTATATACTTTTCAAAAGAAATTTACCTAGTTTTATGTGTATTTTGTATATCTATTTTCATACAAACTCAAATTATTTTTATGTATTTTTGTATATATTTTAATACAAATTTTAGTTATGTTATGTGTATTTTGTAAATTTATTTTCATTCAAATATATATTATTTTATTGGTGTTTTGTTGATTTATATTGATACGAATTTACATTATTTTATATGTACTTTGTATATATATTTTTATACGCTTTTACATTATTTAATATTTATTTTGAATATATATTTTTATACAAATTCATGGTATTTTATGTGTATTTGTATATATTTTTTATATAAATTTACATTATTTTATGTGTATTTTGTACATATATTTTTTTACAAATCTACCTTATTTTATGTTTATTTTGTATGTGTATTTTCTATATTTATATTTATCCAAATACACATTCTTTTATTGGTATTTTGTTTATTTATTTTAATTCGAATTTACATTATTTTATGTGTATTTTGTATACATTTTTATACGTATTTACTTAATTTTATGTGTATTTTGTATATATATTTCTATAGAAATCTACGTTTTTTATTTGTATTCGTATATATATTTTGAAACAAATTTACATTGTTTTATATGTATTTTTGCATATCTCTTTCAATACAAATTTACCTTATTGTATGTGCATTTTGTATATTTATTTCAATGCAAATTTAAATATTTTATGTGTTTTTTGGTATATATATTTTTATAAGATTACGAAAATTTGAATAAAAATATATACAAAAAACAAAAAATAAATCTCAATTTGTATGAAAATATATATACAAAATACACATATAATTAGTTAAATTTGTATTTAAATACATGTACAAAATACACATAAAATAATGTAAATTTGTATGAAATGAAAACAAATTCACATAAAACTCGCGTCAAAATAAATAAACAAAATATCAATAAAAGAATGTGTATTTGTATGAAAATAGATATACAAAAATACACATAAAATAACCTAAATTTGTATCAAACTATATACAAAAATAAGCAAAAATATTTTAAATATGTATGAAAATAAATATACAAAATACACATAAAATTAGGTAAATTTGTATTGAAATACATACACAAAATACACATAAAATAATGTAAATTTGAATGAAAATACATAAACAAATACACTTAAAATAACGTAAATTTGTATAAAAAAATATGTACAAAACACAAATAGAATAATGTAAAATCGTATCAAAATACATACACAGAATATTGATAAAATAATGTAAATTTGTATGAAAATAAAGAAGCAAAATACCCATAAAATAACGCATTTATAAAAATAAATATACCAAAATACACATAAAAAAATTAAATTTGTATTAAAATAAATCTACAAAAAACACATACAATAAGGTAAATTTGTATTGAAATAGATATGCAAAATACATATAAAACAATGTAAATTTGTTTCAAAATATATATACGAATACACATAAAATAACGTAGATTTCTATAAAAATATATATACAAAATACACATAAAATGAAGTAAATACGTATAAAAAAATGTATACAAAAAACATATAAAATAATGTAAATTCGTATCAAAATAAATAAACAAAATACCAATAAAAGAATGTGTATTTATGAATATAAATATACAAAATACACATAAAATAACGTAAATTTATATAAAACTATATACAAAAATACACAGAAGTAATTAAATTTGTATGAAAATATATACAAAATACACACAAAACAAGTTAAATTTGAATTGAAATATATATACAAAATACATGAAATAAAGTAAATTTGTATCAAAATATTTATACAAATACACATATAATAACGTAAATTTGTATGAAAATATATAAACAAAATACACATTAAATAATGTAAATACGTATAAGGAAATATGTACAAAATACACATAGAATCATGTAATTCGTATCAAAATAAATAAACAAAATACTAATAAAATAATATAAATTTGTATGAGTAAACGTGTATGTTGCATATTTTTTCAATACAAATTTACCTTATTAAATACGCATTTTGTATATTAATTTTAATATATGTGTATTTGAATATATATTTTGATACAAATTTACATTATTTTATGTATTTTCTATATTTATTTCAATTCAAATTTATCTTATTTTCTGTGTCTTTTGTATATCTATTTTATACAAATTTAATTATTTTATTTTATTTTTTGTATATATTTTATACAATTTACATTATTCTATTTGTGCTTTGTATATATTTTATTATACATATTTACATTATTTAATGTGTATTTTCTATATATATTTCACACAAATTTACGTTATTTTAAGTGTATTTGTTTATATATTTTCATTAAAATTTACATTATTTTATGTGTATTTTGTATATATATTTTTATACAAATTTAAAGTATTTTTGTGTATTTTTTTAATAGAGTTTTATACAAATTTACAACATTTTATGTGTATTTTGTATATCTATTTTCATACAAATACACATTCTTTTATTGATATTTATTTTATTTATTTTGATGAGAATTTACATTATTTAATGTGTATTGTGTATATATATTTTTATACGTATTTACGTCATTTCTTGTGTATTTTTTATATATATTTCTATAGAAATATACGTTATTTTATGTGTATTCGTATATATATTTTGAAACAAATATACATTGTTTTATGTGCATTTTGTATATTTTTACAATACAAATTTCCCTTATTGTACGTGCATTTTGTATATTAATTTTAATACAAATTTAATTATTCTATGTGTATTCTTGTATATGTACTTTTAAAAAAATATGCTTTATTTTATGGGTATTTTGCATCTTTATTTTCATACAAAACTACATTATTTTATTGATATTCTGTGTATTTATTTTGATACAATTTTACATTATTTATGTGTATTTTGTATATATTTTTTATACAAATGTACGGTATTTTATGTATTTGTTTTCATTTCATACATATTTACAGTATTTTATATGTATTTTGCACATGTATTTAAAAACAAATTTAACTAATTATATATGTATTTTGTATATCTATTTTCATACAAATTAAAATTTATTTTTTTGTTTTTTTTTAAATCATTTTATTCAAATTTTAGTAATTTTATGTTTATGTTGTATATTTATTTTACTAAAAATATACGTTCTTTTATCGGAATTTTGTTTATTTATTTTGATACGAATTTTCATTTTTTTAGGTGTATTTGATATATATTTTTTATACTTATTTACATAATTTTATATGTATTTTGAATATATATTTTCATAGAAATTTACTCTATATGTATATACAAAAAAACACAAAATAATTTAAATTTGTATGAAAATAAATATACAAAATACACATAAAATTAGGTAAATTTGTATTGAAATACATATACAAAATACACTTAAAATAATGTAAATTTGAATGAAATTATATAAACAAATACACTTAAAATGACGTTAATTTGTATAAAATATATATAAAAAATACACATTAAATAATGAAAATATGTATAAAAAAATATATACAAAACACAAATAGTATAATATAAAATCGTATCAAAATATATACACAGAATATTAATAAAATAATGTACATTTGTATGAAAACTAAGATGCAAAATACCTATAAAATAACGCATTTTTTAAAAAAAAATTATATATACCAAAATACACATAAAATATTTGAATTTGTATTAAAATAAATATACAAAATGCACATACAATAAGGTAAATTTGTATTGAAATAGATATGCAAAATACATATAAAACAATGTAAATTTGTTTCAAAATATATATACGAATACACATAAAATAACGTAAATTTCTATAAATATATATATACAAAATACAAATAAAATTAAGTAAATACGAATCAAAAATGTATGCAAAATACACATAAAATAATGTAAATTCGTATAAATATAAATAAACAAAATACCAATAAGAGAATGTGTATTTGTATAAATATAAATATACAAAATGCACATAAAATAACGTAAATTTGTATAAAACTATATACAAAAATACACAGAAGTAATTAAATTTGTATGAAAATAGATATACAAAATACACACAAAATAAGCTAAATTTGAATTGAAATATATATACAAAATACATAAAATAAAGTAAATTCGTTTCAAAATATTTTTAACAAATACACATATAATAACGTAAATTTGTAAAAAAAATATATAAACAAAATACACATTAAGTAATGTAAATACGTATAAAAAAATATTTACAAAATACACCAATAATCAAGTCATTCGTATCAAAATAAATAAACAAAAAACTAATTAAATAATGTAAATTTGTATGAAAACATTTACAAATTAAACATAAAATAACTTTTTATGTTTCTATAAAATATATGTACAAAAATGCACATAAAATTAGTTTGCATAAAAAAAATATATACCAAACACACATTAGATAATGTAAATGAGTATAAAAATATGTATACAAAATACCTATGAAATAATCTAAATTCGTATCGAGTTAAATTAAGAAAATAACAATAAAATAATGTAATTTTGGATGAAAATATATATAGAAAACACACATAAATAACCTAAATACAAATACAAATATACACATTAAATAATTTAAAATTGAATGAAATAAATATACAAAATAAACATAAAATAAGGTAAATTTGTAATAAAATATATGTAAGAATAAACATAAAATAATATAAATTTGTATGAAAATATATATACAAATACACATAAAATAACATGAATTTGTATAAAATGTTTCAAAATATATACGAATACACACAATAAAATAACGTAAATTTTTATGAAAATGTATATATAAAATACACATAAAATAGTTTAAATACGTAGAAAAATATATATACAAAATACATATAAAATAATGTAAATTCGTAAAAAATTAAATACACAAAATTCCAATAAAAGAATGTATATTTGTAGGAAAATATATATATAAAAAACAAATAAAATAACTAAAATTTGTATAAAAATATATACAAAAATACACAAAAATAATTTAAATTTGTTTGAAAATAGATATGCAAAATACTCATAAAGTTAGGCAAATTTGTATTGAAATACATATACAAAACTCACATAAAATAATGTAAATTTGTATGAAAATATATAAACAAATACATATAAAATCACGTAAATTTGGATAAAATATATATATATACAAAATATACATTAAATATTTTATATATGTATAAAAATATATTATATTATATATATTTTTATTGATATTTGCGTTATTTATGTGTATTTTGTATATGTTTTCTCATAGAAATTTACATTATTTTATTGGTATTTTGTCTATTTATTTTGATACGAATTACATGATTATTTGTGTATTTTTTACATTTTTTTTATACGTATTTACATTATTTAATGTGTATTTTGTTTATATATTTTTATACAAATTTACGTTATTATATGTGTATTTGTATAGGTATTTTGATACAAATTTACATTATTTTATGTATTTTGTATATATATTTCAATTCAAATTTAGCTTATTTTATGTGTATTTTGTATATCTATTTATTTTAATACAAAATCAAATATTTTATGTTTTTTTGGTATTTATATTTTTATAAAAAATGCGTTATTTTATGGGTATTTTGCATCTTAATTTTCATACATATTTACAATATTTTATTAATATTTTCTGTATTTATTTTGATACGATTTTACATTATTTTATTTTTGTTTTGTATATATATTTTTTTATTCATATTTACATTATTTAATGTTTATTTTGTATATATATTTGATACAAATTTACGTTATTTTAAGTCTATAAGTTTATATATTTTCATTCAAATTTACATTATTTTATGTGTATTTTGTATATGTATTTCAATACAAATTTACCTATTTATATATGTTTTTTGTATATTTATTTTCATACAAGTTTAAATTATTTTTGTGTATTTTTGTATATAGTTTTATACAAATTTAGGTTATTTTATGTGTATTTTGTATATCTATTTTCATACAAATACACATTCTTTTCATGATATTTTGTTTATTTATTTTGACACGAATTAACATTATTTAATGTGTATTTTGTATATATATTTTTATACGTATTTACATTATTTCAAGTGTATTTTGTATATATATTTCTATAGAAATCTGCGTTATTTTATATGTATTCGAATATATATTTTGAAACAAATTTACATTGTTTTATGTGTATTTTGTATATTTTTTCAATACAAATTTACCTTATTGTATGTGCATTTTGTATATTAATTTTAATACAAATTTGATTAATCTATGTGTATTTTTGTATATGTATTTTTATAAAAATATATAATTAGTTAAATTTGTATTTAAATACATGTACAAAATACACATAAAATAATGTAAATTTGTATGAAATGAAAACAAATTCACATAAAATAACGTACATTTGTATAAACTAGAGATACAAAATAATTTTATGTGTATTTTGTATATTTATTTTCATACACATTTAAATTATTTTTGTGTATTTTTGTATATTTTATGTGTATTTTGGATATCTATTTTCATACAAATACACATTCTTTTATTGATATTTTGTTTATTTATTTTGACGAGAATTTAAATTATTTAATGTGTATTTTGTATATATATTTTTATACGTATTTACATCATTTCATGTGTATTTTGTATATATATTTCATAGAAATCTACGTTATATTATGTGTATTCGTATATAGATTTTAAACAAATTTACACTTTTGTGTATTTTGCATATTTTTTCAATACAAATTTACTTTATTGTATATGCATTTTGTATATTAATTTTAATACAAATTTAATTATTCTATGTGTATTTTTTTATATGTATTTTTATAAAAATATCCTTTATTTTATGGGTATTTTGCATCTTTATTTTCATACAAATTTACGTTATTTTATTGATATTCTGCTCATTCATTTTGATACGATTTGACATATTCTATGTGTATTTTGTATATATTTTTGAAACAAATTTACGTTATTTTATGTGTATTTGTTTATATATTCTGACACAAATTTATAATATTTTAAGGGTATTTTGTATATATATTTCAAAAGAAACTTACCTAGTTTTATGTGTATTTTGAATATCTATTTTCATACAAACTCAAATTATTTTTATGTATTTTTGTATATATTTCAATACAAATTATAGTTATTTTATGTGTATTTTGTAAATCTATTTTCATTCAAACATTTATTATTTTATTGGAATTTTGTTGATTTATATTGATACAATTTACATTATTTTATATGTACTTTTATATATATTTTATACGCATTTACATTATTTAATATTTATTTTGAATATATAATTTTATACAAATTCATGGTATTTTATGTGTATTTGTATATATATTTTCATATAAATTTACATTATTTTATGTGTATTTTGAACATATATTTCATTACAAATTGACCTTATGTTATGTTTATTTTGTATGTGTATTTTGTACATTTATATTTATACAAATAAACATTCTTTTATTGGTATTTTGTTTATTGAGTTTGTTTCGAATTTAGATTATTTTATGTGTATTTTGTTTACATTTTTTTATACGTATTTACCTAATTTTATGTGTATTTTGTATATATATTTTTATAGAAATCTACGTTATTTTATGTGTATTCGTATATATATTTTGAAACAAATTTACTTTGTTTTATATGTATTTTTGCATATCTCTTTCAATAGAAGTTTACCTTATTGTATGTGCATTTTGTATATTTATTTCAATACAAATTTAAATATTTTATGTGTATTTTGGTATATATATTTTTATAAGAAATGCGCTATTTGATGGGAATTTTGCATCTTTATTTTCATACAAATTTACATTATTTTATCAATATTCGGTGTATTTATTTTGATACGATCTTACATTATTCTATTTGTTTTTTGTATATTTTTTTATACATATTTACCTTATTTAATGTATATCTTGCATATATATTTCATACAAATTTATTATCTATTATTTATTTTCATACAAATACACATTCTTTTCATGATATTTTGTTTATTTATTTTGTCACGAATTTACATTACTTAATATGTATTTTATATATATATTTTTATACGTATTTACATAATTTCATGTGTATTTTGTATATATATTTCTATAGAAATCTACGTTATTTTATGTGTATTCGTATATATATTTTAAAACAAATTTACACTGTTTTATTTGTATTTTGCGTTTTTTTCATTACAAATTTACCTTATTGTATGTGTGCGTTTTGTATATTAATTTTAATACAAATTTAATTATTCTATGTGTATTTTTGTATATGTATTTTAAAAAAAATATGCTTTATCTTATGGGTATTTTGCATCTTTATTTTCATACAAATTTAAATTATTTTATTGATATTCTGTGTACTTATTTTGATACGATTTTACATTATTCTATGTATAAAAAATAAATAACAGAATACACAAATTAGATATGCAAAATACATATAAACAATGTAAATTTGTTTCAAAATATATATACGAATACACATGACATGGGTATTTTGAATCTTAATTTTCATACAAATTTACATTATTTTATTAATATTTTCTGTATTTATTTTGATAAGTGTTTACCTTATTTTAGTTGTGTTTTGTATATATTTTTTATACATATTTACATTATTTAATGTGTTTTTTGTATATATATTTGATACAAATTTACGTTATTTTAAGTCTATATGTTTATATATTTTCATTCAAATTTACATTATTTTATGTATATTTGTACATGTATTTCAATACAAATTTACCTAATTTTATATGTTTTTTGTATATTTATTTTCATACAAGTTTAAATTATTTTTGTATTTTTGTGTATATAGTTTTATACAAATTTAGGTTATTTTATGTGTATTTTGTATATCTATTTTCATACAAATACACATTCTTTTCATGATATTTTTTTTATTTATTTTGACACGAATTAACATTATTTAATGTGTATTTTGTATATATATTTTTATACGTATTTACATTATTTCAAGTGTATTTTGTATATATATTTCTATAGAAATCTACGTTATTTTATGTGTATTCGTATATATATTTTGAAACAAATTTACATTGTTTTATGTGTATTTTGCATATTTTTTCAATACAAATTTACATTATTGTATGTGCATTTTGTATATTAGTTTTAATACAAATTTGATTAATATATGTGTTTTTTTGTATATTTTATAAAAATATGCTTTATTTTATATGGGTATTTTGCATCTTTATTTTCATACAAATTTACATTATTTTATTTACATTCTGTGTATTTATTTTAATTCGATTTTACATTATTATATTTGTGTTTTGTATATATATTTTTTATACATATTTACATTATTTAATGAGTATTTTTTATATATATTTTATTCAAATTTATGTTAATTAAAGTGTATTTGTTATATATTTTCATTCAAAATTACATTATTTTATCTGTATTTTGTATATGTATTTCTTTACAAATTTACCTAGTTTTATGTGTATTTTGTATATTTGTTTTCATACAAATTTAACTTATTTTTGTGTATTTTTAAATATAGTTTTATACAAATTTACGTTATTTTATGTGTATTTTGTATATGTATTTTCATACAAATACACATTCTTTTATTGATATTTTAACTTTATTTTGACACGAATTTACATTATTTAATGTGTATTTTGTATATATATTTTTATACGTATTTACAACATTTCATGTGTATTTTGTATATATATTTCTATAGAAATCTACGTTATTTTATGTGTATTCGTATATATATTTTGAAACAAATCTACATTATTTTAGGAGTATTTTGTAGATATATTTCATTATAAATTTGCCTTATTTTAAGTTTATTTTTATATCTTTTTTCATTCAAATTCAAATCATTTTATGTGTATATTTATTTGTATTTACGTTATTTTATGTGTATTTTCTATATATATTTTCATTCAAAATTACATTATTTTATCGGTATTTTGTTCATTTATTTCGATACGAATTTAGATTATTTCATGTGTATTTTGTATATGTATTTCAATACAAATTTACCTAATTTTATGTGTATTTTGTATATTTATTTTCATACAAATTTAAATTATTTTGTGTTTTTTTGTATATACATATAGAGTAAATTTCTATGAAAATATATATTCAAAATACATATAAAATTATGTAAATAAGTATAAAATTATATATATCAAATACACCTAAAAAAAAAAATTAGTATCAAAATAAATAAATAAAATTCCGATAAAAGAACGTATATTTGTAGGAAAATAAATATACAAAATACACGTAAAATTACGAAAATTTGAATAAAAATATATACAAAAATACACACAATTAATTTCAATTTGTATGAAAATAGATATACAAAATACACATATAATTAGTTAAATTTGTATTAAAATACATGTACAAAATTCACATAAAATAATGTAAATTTGTATGAAATGAAAACAAATTCACATAAAATAACGTACATTGGTATAAAATAGATATACAAAATATACATAGAATAATGTAAAATCGTATCAAAATAAATACACAGGATATCAATAAAATAATGTAATTTTGTATGAAAATAAAGATGCAAAATACCCATAAAATAAAGCATATTTTTATAAAAATACATATACAAAAATACACATAGAATAGCTAAATTTGTATTAAAATTAACATACAAAATGCACGTACAATAAGGTAAATTTGTATTGAAAAAATATGCAAAATGCACATAAAACAATGTATATTTGTTTCAAAATATATATACGAATACACATAAAATAACGAATATTTCTATAGAAATATATATACAAAATACACATGAAATGACGTAAATACGTATAAAAATATATATACACAATACACATTAAATAATGTAAATTCGCATCAAAATAAATAAACAAAATATCAATAAAAGAATGTGTATTTGTATGAAAATAGATATACAAAATACACATAAAATGTTGTAAATGTGTATAAAACTCTATACAAAAATACAAAAAATAAATTAAATTTGTATAAAATATATATACAAAATACACATGAAATTTGGTAAATTTCTATTGAAATACATATATAAAATACACATAAAATAATGTAAATTTGAATGAAAATGTATAAACAAATACACTTAAAATAACGAAAATTTGTTTGAAATATATACAGAAAATACACATAAAATAATGTAAATATGTATAAAAAAATATATACAAAACACAAATAGAATAATGTAAAATATTATCAAAATAAATACACAGAATATTAATAAAATAATGTAAATTTGTATGAAAATAAAGATGCAAAATACCCATAAAACAACGCATTTTTTATGAAAATATATATACCAAAATGCACATAAAATATTTAAATTTGTATTACAATAAATATACAAAATGAACATACAATAAGGTAAATTTTTATTTAAATATATATATGAAAAATACATATAAAACAATGTAAATTTGTTTCAAAATATACATACGAATACACATAAAATAACGTAGATTTCTATAAAATATATATACAAAATACACTTAAAATGAAGTAAATACGTATAAGAAAATGTATACAAAATACACATAAAATAATGTAAATTCGTATCAAAATAAATAAACTAATTGCCAATAAAAGAATGTTTACTTGTATAAATATAAATATACAAAATACACATAAAATAACGTAACATTGTATAAAACTATATACAAAAATAAACAAATATAATTAATTTTGTTTGAAAATAGATATACAATAGACATAAAATAAGCTAAAGTTGAAGTGAAATAAATATAGAAATTACATAAAATAATGTAAATTTGTATCAAAATATATATTCAAATACACATAATAACGTAAATTTGTATAAAAATATATAAACAAAATACACATTAAATAATGTAAATACGTATAAAAGATATGTACGTAATGTAAAAATTTATAAAATTAAAGATGCAAAATACCCATAAATTATCTCATATTTAAAAAAAAATATATACAAAAATACACATAAAATAATTAAATTTGTATTAAAATAAATATACAAAATGCACATACAATAAGGTAGATTTTTATTGAAATAGATATGCAAAAAACACATAAAATAATGAATTTTTTTATCAAAATATATACGAATACACACAATAAAATTACGTAAATTTTTATGAAAATATATATACAAAATACACATAAAATAATGTAAATACATAGAAAAATATATATACAAAATACACATAAAATAATGTAAATTCGTATCAAAATAAATAAACAAAATTTCCTCTAAAAGAATGTATATGTGTAGGAAAATATATATACAAAATACAAATAAAATAAAAAAAAATTGTATAAAAATAATACAAAAATACACAAAAATAATTTAAATTTGTTTGAAAATAGATATTCAAAATACAAATGAAATTAGGCACATTTTTATTGAAATACATATACAAAATACACATAAAATAATGTAAATTTGTATGAAAATATATAAACAAATACACATAAGATAACGTAAATTTCCATAAAATATATGTACAAAATATACATTAAATAATGTAAATATGTTTAAAAATATATATACAAAATACACAGAATAACGTAAAATCGTATCAAAATAAATAAACAGACAATCAATAAAATAATGTAAATTTGTATGAAAATAAAGATGCAAAATACCTATATAATAACACATATTTGTTTAAAAATATATATACAAAAATACACTTAAAATAATTAAATTTGCATCAAAATAAATATACAAAAGGCACATACAATAAAGAAAATTTATATTGAAATAGATATGCGAAATACACATAAATAATGTAAATTTGTATCAAAATATATATACGAATACACATAAAATAGAGTAAATTTGTATGAAAATATATATTCAAAATACATATAAAATTATGTAAATAAGTATAAAAATATATATATCAAATACACCTAAAATAATAAAAACTCGTATCAAAATAAATAAACAAAATTCCGATAAAAGAACGTATATTTGTAGGAAAATAAATATACAAAATTCACATAAAATTACGAAAATTTGAATAAAAATATATACTAAAATACACAAAATTAATTTCAATTTGTATGAAAATAGATATACATAATACACATATAATTAGTTAAATTTGTATTTAAATACATGTACAAAATACACATAAAATAATGTGAATTTGTATGAAATGAAAACAAATTCACATAAAATAACGTTCATTTGTATGAAATATATATACAAAATATACATAGAATAATGTAAAATCGTATCAAAATAAATACACAGAATATCAATAAAATAATGTAAATTTGTATGAAAATAAAGATGCAAAATACCCATAAAATAAAGCATTTTTTTATGAAAATACATATACAAAAATACACATAGAATAATTAAATTTGTATTAAAATTAATATACAAAATGCACGTACAATAAGGTAAATTTATATTGAAAAAATATGCAAAATGCACATAAAACAATGTATATTTGTTTCAAAATATATATACGAATAAACATAAAATAACATATATTTCTATAGAAATATATATACAAAATACACATGAAATGACGTAAATACGTATAAAAATATATATACACAATACACATTAAATAATGTGAATTCGCGTCAAAATAAATAAACAAAATATCAATAAAAAATGTATATTTGTATGAAAATAGATATACAAAATACACAAAATATTTTAAATTTATATAAAACTCTTTTTATAAAAATATATATACCAAAATAATATTTTTTTTTAATTTGTATTACAATAAATATACAAAATGCACATACAATAAGGTAGATTTATATTGAAATAGATATGCTAAATACATATAAAACAATGTAAATTTGCTTCAAAATATATATACCAATACACATAAAATAACGTAGATTACTATAAAAATATATATACAAAATAGACATTAAATGAAGTAAATACGTATAAGAAAATGTATACAAAGTACACATAAAATAATTAAATTTGTATTAAAATAAATATACAAAATACACATACAATAAGGTAAATCTATATTGAAATAGATATGCAAAATAAACATAAAATAATGTAAATTTGTATCAAATCATATACGAATACACACAATAAAATAACGTAAATTTTTATGAAAATATATATAAAAAATACACATAAAATAATGTAAATACGTAGAAAAATATATATACAAAATACACATAAAATTATGTAAATTCTTATGAAAATAAATGAACAAAATTCATCTAAATTTATTTTTATTTGTAGGAAAATATAAATACAAAATACAAATAAAATAACTAAAATTTGTTTAAAAAATATATAAAAAATACATAAAAATAATTTAAATTTGTTTGAAAATTGATATGCAAAATACACATAAAATTAGGCAAATCTGTATTGAAATACATATACAAATTACACATAAAGTATTGTAAATTTATATGAAAATATATAAACAAATACACATAAAATAGCGTAAATTTATATAAAATATATATACAAATATACATTAAATAATGTAAATGTGTATAAAAATATATATACAAAATACACATAGAATAATGTAAAATCGTATCAAAATAAATAAACAGAATATCAATAAAATAATGTAAATTTGTATGAAAATAAAGATGCAAAATACCCAAATAATAACGCATATTTTTACAAAAATACACATAAAATAATTAAATTTGTATTAAAATAAATATACAAAATACACATACAATATGGTAAATTTGTATTAAAATAGATATGCAAAATAAACATAAATAATGTAAATTTGTATCAATATATAAATACGAATACCCATAAAATAGAGTAAATTTCTATGAAAATATATATTCAAAAACACAAATAAAATGATATAAATAAGTATAAAAATATACATATCAAATACACCTAAAATAATGTAAATTCGTATAAAATAAATAAACAAAATTACGATAAAGATGCAAGATACACATTAAATAATGTAAATATGTATAAAAAATATATACAAAAACAAATAGAATAATGTGAAATCGTATCAAAATAAATACACAGAATATTAATAAAATAATGTAAATTTGTATGAAAATAAAGATGCAAAATTCCCATCAAATAGCGCATTTCTTATAAAAATATATATACAAAAATACACATAAAATATTTAAATTTGTATTGAAATAAATATAAAAAATGCACATACAATAAGATAAATTTGTATTGAAAGAGATATGCAAAAATACATATAAAACAATGTAAATTTGTTTCAAAAAATATATACGAATACACATAAAATAACGTATATTTCTATAAAATATATATACAAAATACACATAAAATTAAGTAAATACGTATAAAAATAGATATACAAAATACACATAGAATAATGTAAAAAAAAACAATATAAATAAAATAATGTAAATTTGTATGAAAATAAAATGCAAAATACCCATAAAATAAAGCATATTTTTATAAAAATGCATATACAAATATACACATAGCATAATTAAATTTGTATTAAAATTAATATACAAAATGCATATACAATAATGTAAATTTGTATTGAAAAAATATGCAAAATACACATATAACAGTGTAAATTTCTTTCAAAATCTATATAGGAATACTCATAAATCAACGTAGATTTCTATTGAAATATATATACAAAATACACATCAAATGACGTAAACACGTATAAAAATATATATATATATATATATATATATATATATATATATATATATATATATATATATATATATATATATATATATATATATATATATATATATATATATATATATATATATATATATCTAAAAACACATTAAATAATGTAAACTCGTGTCAAAATAAATAAAAAAAATATCAATAAAAGAATGTGTATTTGTATGAAAATAGATATACAAAATACACATAAAATAACCTAAATTTGTATAAAACTGTATACAAAAATACACAAAAATAATTTTGATTTGTATGAAAATAAATATACAAAATACACATAAAATTAGGTAAATTTGTATAGAAATACATTAACAAAATAAACATAAAATAATGTAAATTTGAATGAAAATATATAAACAAATACACTTAATATAACGTAAATTTGTATAAAATATATATAAAGAATACACATTAAATAATGTAAATATGAATAAAAAAAATATATACAAAACACAAATAGAATAATATAAAATCGTATCAAAATAAATACACAGAATATTAATAAAATAATGTAAATTTGTATAAAAATTAAGATGCAAAATACCCATAAATAACGCATCTTTTTAAAAATATTTATACCAAGACACACATAAAATATTTGAATTTGTATTAAAATAAATATACAAAATGCACATACAATAAGGTAAATTTGTATTGAAATAGATATGCAAAATACATATAAGACCATGTAAATTTAAAAAAAATATATATATACGAGTACACATAAAATAGCGTAGATTTCTATGCAAATAAATATACAAAATACACATAAAATGAAGTAAATACGTATAAAAAAGGTATACAAAATACACATAAATAATCAAACTCGTATCAAAATAAATAAATAAAATACTAATAAAAGAATGTGTATTGTATATAAATATACAAAATACAAATAAAGTAACTCCCAATTTATATAAAACTATATGCAAAAATACACAAAAGTAATTAAATTTGTGTGAAAATAGATATACAAAATAAATGTGTAGTTTGTATATTTATTTTCATACAAATTGAAATTATTTTTGTTTATTTTTTTATATATTTTCATACAAATTTTCGTTGTTTAATGTGTATTTTCTATATTTATTTTTTCTACAAATATACGTTCTTTTATCTGAATTTTGTTTATTGAATTTGAAACGAATTTATTTTTATTTTGTATATCTATTTTCATACAAATTAAAATACTTTTGTGTATTTTTGTATATAGTTTTATATAAATTTACGTTATTTTATGTGTATTTTGTATATTTATATTTATACAAATACATTCTTTTATTGGTATTTTGTATATTTATTTTCATACGAATTTATATTATTTTATATGTATTTTGTATACATTTTTATACGTATTTAATTCATTTTATGTATTTTGTATATATTTTATACAAATCTACGTTATTTTATGTGTATTCGTATATATTTTGAAACAAATTTACATTTTTTTATATGTATTTTGCATATCTATTTCAATACAGACTTACCTTATTGTATGTGTATTTTGTATATTTATTTTAATACAAATTAATTTTTCATGTGTATTTTGGTATATATATTTTATAAAAAATGCGTTATTTAATGGGCATTTTGCATCTTTATTTTCATACAAATTTACATTGTTTTATTAATATTCTGTGTATTTATTTTGATACGATTTACATTATTCTATTTGTGTTTTGTATATATTTTTTATACATATTTACATTATTTATAGTGAATTTTGTATATTTAAAACAAATTTACGTTATTTTATGCGCATCTGTTAAAATATTTTGATACAAATTTACATTATTTTGCACAAAAACAAATAGAATAATGTAAAATCGTATCAAAATAAATACACAGAATGTCAATAAAATAATGTAAATTTGTATGAAAATAAAGATACAAAATTCTAAAAATTATCGCATTTTTATAAAATATATTTACCAAAATACACATAAAATATTTAAATTTGTATTGAAATAAATATACAAAATGCATATACAGTAAGGTAAATTTGTATTGAAAGAGATATTCAAAATACATATAAAACTATGTAAATTTGTTTTAAAATATATATACGAATACACATAAAATAAAGTAGATTTCTATAGAAATATATATATACAAAATACATATGAAGTTATGTAAATACGTATAAAATATATATAAAAATACATATCAAATAATGTAAATTCGTGTCAAAATAAATAAACAAAATATCATGAAAAGAATGTGTATTTGTATGAAAATAGATAATAGATAATAAATTTTTATAAAATATATATTCAAGATACACATTAAATAATGTAAATATGTATAAAAAATTATATAAAAAAAAATAGAATAATGTCACATCGTATCAAAATAAATACACCGAATATTAATAAAATAATGTAAATGTGTATGAAAATAAATATGAAAAATTACAATAAAATAGCGCATTTCTTATAAAAATATATATACCAAAATACACATAATATATTTAAATTTGCATTGAAATAAATATACAAAATGCACATACAATAAGGTAAATTTGTATTGAAAGAGATATGCAGAAATACATATAAAACAATGTAAATTTGTTTCAAAATATATATACGAATACAAATAAAAAAACGTAGATTTCTATAAAAATATATATACAAAATACACATAAAATTAAGTAAATACGTATAAAAAAATGTATACAAAATACACATAAAATAATGTAATTTCGAATAAAA
The DNA here is from genome assembly GCF_024679095.1 of Eriocheir sinensis. Classification (NCBI taxonomy): domain Eukaryota; kingdom Metazoa; phylum Arthropoda; class Malacostraca; order Decapoda; family Varunidae; genus Eriocheir; species Eriocheir sinensis. Next base: position 44,055,395 of record NC_066509.1, read on the forward strand.
ATAAATGTAAATTTGAATGAAAATATAAAAACAAATACACTTAAAATAACGTAAATTTGTATAAAATATATATGCAAGATACACATTAAATAATGTAAATGTGTATAAAAATATATATACAAAAAACAAATAGAATAATGTAAAATCGTATCAAAATAAATACACAGAACATCAATAAAATAATGTAAATTTGTATGAAAATAAAAATGCAAAATTCCCAAAAATTATCGCATTTTTTATAAAAATATATACAAAAATACACATAAAAAATTTAAATTTGTATTGAAATAAATATACAAAATGCATATACAGTAAAGGTAAATTTAGCATTAAAAGAGATATTCAAAATACATATAAAACAATGTAAATTTGTCTCAAAATATATATACGAATACATAAATTAAAGAGATTTCTATGAAATATATATAGAAAATACATATGAAATTATGTAAATACGTATAAAAATATATATACAAAATACATATCAAATAATATAAATTCATGTCAAAATAAATAAACAAAATATCATGAAAAGAATTTGTATTTGTATAAAAATAGATAATAGATAATAAATTTCTATAAAATATATACAAGATACTCATTAAATAATGTAAATATATATAAAAAGTATATACAAAAACAAATAGAATAATGTAAATTCAGCATCAAAATAAATACACCGAATATTAATAAAATAATGTAAATTTGTATGAAAATAAAGATGCAAAAATTCCATCAAATAGTGCATTTCTTATAAAATATATATATACTAAAATACACATAAAATATTTAAATTTGTATTGAAGTAAATATACAAAATGCACATACAATAAGGTGAACTTGTATTGAAAGAGATATGAAAATACATATAAAACAATGTAATTTGTTTCCAAATATATATATGAATACATAAAATAACGTAGATTTCTATAAAATATATATACAAAATACACATAAATTAAGTAAATACGTATACAAATAGATATACAAAATACAAATTGGCCTAACTTTATGTGTATTTTGCATATCTATTTTCAAACAAACTTAAACTATTTTTGTGTATTTTTGTATATATTTTTATACAAATTTTAGTTATTTTATTTGTTTTTTGTATATATATTCTCCTACAAATATACATTCTTTTATTGGAATTTCGTGTATTTAATTTTTTACAAATTTACATTATTTTATGTATTTTGTATATATATTTTCTGCGTATTTAAATTATTTTATGTGTGTTTATATATACATTTTCATAAAATTTTACGTTATTTTATTGTGTGTATTCGTATATATTTTGAAACAAATTTTATACAAATTTATGTTATTTTATGTGTATTTGTATATATATTTTCATACAAATTTATATTATTTCATGTGTATTTTTACATATATTTTATTGCAAATTTAGTTTATTTTTATGTTTATTTTATATTTATTTTATTCTAATTTTAAATTATTTAATGTGTATTTTGTATTTGTATTTGTATAAATTTGTATAAATCTATACAAAAACACAGAACAAATAATAATATCTTTTTATTGGTATTTTGTCTATTTATTTTGTTTCAGTTATATTATTTTATGTATTTCGTTTACATTTTTTATAATACCAACTTTTATGTCTATTTTGTATATATATTTTATAGAAATCTACGTTATTTTATGTCTATTCGTATATATATTTTAAACAAATTTACAATTTTTATATGTATTTTGCACATCTCTTTCAAAGTTTACCTTTATTGTATGTGCATTTTGTATATTTATTTCATTACAAATTTAAATATTTTATGTATTTTGTATATATATTTTATAAGAAAAGCGCCATTTGATTTTGCATTTTTTCATACAAATTACATTATTTTATTAATATTCGTATTTATTTTGATACGATTTTACATTATTCTATTTGTTTTTGTATATATTTTTATACATATTTACATTATTTAATGTGTATCTTGCATATATTACATACAAATTTATTATCTATTATTTATTTTCATACAAATACATTCTTTCATGATATTTGTTTATTTATTTGTCACGAATTTACATTACTTAATATGTATTTTATATATATATTTTTATACGTATTACATAATTTCATGTGTATTTTGTATATATATTTCTATAGAAATCTACGTTATTTTATATGTATTCGTATATATATTTTGAAACAAATTTACACTGTTTTATTGTATTTTGCATTTTTTTTCAATACAAATTTACTCATTGTATGTGTGCATTTTGTATATTAAATACAAATTTAATTATTCTATGTATTTTGTATATGTATTTAAAAAAATGCTTTTATCTTATGGGTATTTTGCATCTTTATTTTCATACAAATTTAAATTATTTATTGATATTCTGTGTACCTATTTTGACACGATTTTACATTATTCTATGTATAACAAAATAAATACAGAATACACAAAAATAGATATGCAAAATACCTTATAAACAATGTAATTTGTTTAAAATATATATACGAATGCACATGAAATAAGGTAGATTTCTATAAAAATATATATAAAATTACATAAATTAAGTAAATACGTATAAAAATGTACAAAATACACATAAAATAATGTAAATTAGTATCAAAATAAATAAACAAAAATACCAATAAAAGAATGTATATATATATATATATATATATATATATATATATATATATATATATATATATATATATATATATATATATATATATATATATATATATATAAAATACATATTTAATAATATAAATTTGTTTAAAACTATACAAAATACACATGAAATGATGTAAATATGTATAAAATATATATACAAAATACACATTAAATAATGTAAATATGTCAAAAGAAATAAACAAAATATCATTAAAAGAATGTATTTGTATGAAAATAGATATAAAAATACATAAAATAACCTAAATTTGTATCAAATAATATACAAAAATACACAAAATATTTTAAATTTGTATGAAATAAATATACAAAATGCACATAAAATTTGGTAAATTTGTATGGAAATACATATACAAATACATAAAATAATGTAAATTTGAATGAAAATACATAAACAAATACACTTAAATAACGTAAATTTGTATCAAAAATATATACAAAACACAAATAGAATAATGTAAAATCGTATCAAATAAATACACAGAATATTAATAAAATAATGTGAATTTGTATGAAATAAAGAGGCAAATACTATAAAATAACGCATTTTTATTTATAAAATATAATACCAAAATACACATAAAAAAATTAGATTTGTATTAAAATAAATATATAAAACACATACAATAAGGCAAATTTGTATTGAAACAGATACAAAATACATATAAAGCAATGTAAAGTTGTAAATTTGTTTTATACGAATATTATATAAAATATGACGTATATATATATATATATATATATATATATATATATATATATATATATATATATATATATATATATATATATATATATATATATATATATATACAAAATACACATAAATGAAGTAAATATATAAAAAATGTATATTAAAATATTATTATAAATATAAAAATTCGTATCAAATAAATAAACAAAATAGCAATAAAAGAATGTGTATTTGTATAATATAAATATATAAAATACATAAATAACGTAAATTTATATAAACTATATACATAAATACACAGAAGTAATTAAATTTGTATGAAAATATACTGCATAAATACACAAAATAAGCTAAATTTGACTGAGAATATATATACAAAATACATGAAATAAAGTAATTTGTATCAAAATATTTATACAAATACATTATAATAACGTAAATTTGAATGAAAATATATAAACAAGAAATACACATTAAATAATGTAAATACGTGCATAAAAAAATGTGTACAAAATAAACATATAATCATGTAATTCGTATCAGAATAAATAAACAAAATACCAATAAAATAATATAAATTTGTATGAGTAAACGTGTATGTTGCAATTCTTTCAATACAAATTTACCTTATTATATACGCATTTTGTTCATTAATTTAATGCAAATTTAATTATTCGTGTAGTATTTTTGTATCTGTATTTTATAAACATATGCTTTTATTTTTTAAGTAATTTGCATCTTTATTTTCATACACAAAATATACATTATTTTTATTGATATTCTGGTCATTCATTTTGATATAATGAATTGACATTATTCTATGTATTTTGTATATATTTTCATACAAATTTACGTTAACCTTTTATATGTATTTGTTTATATATTTTGACACAAATTTATAATATTTGATGGTTATTTTGTATATACATTTCAAAAGAAATTTACCTAGTTTTATGTGTATTTTGTATATCTATTTTCATACAAAATCAAATTATTTCTATGTATTTTTGTTTATATTTTAATACAAATTTTAGTTATGTTATATGTAGTATTTGCAAATTTATTTTCATTCATATATATATATATATATATATATATATATATATATATATATATATATATATATATATATATATATATATATATATATATATATATATATATATATATATATATATATATATATATATATATATATATATATATATATATATATATATATTATTTTATTGAATTTTGTTGATTTAAATTGATATTTAATTTACATTATTTTATATGTACTTTGTATATATATTTTTATACGCTTTTACATTATTTTATATTTATTTTGAATATATATTTTTATTCAAATTCATGTAGTATTTTTATGTGTATTTCTATATATATTTTCATATAAATTTACATTATTTTATGTGTATTTTATTACATGTATATTTTATTACAAAATTCTAATTTTATTTTATGTTTATTTGTATATGTATTTTTATATTTATATTTATCTCAAATACACATTCTTTTATTGGTATTTTGTTTATTTTATTTTAAATCGAATTTACATTATTTATGTGTGTATTTTGTATACATTTTTTATACGGTATTTACTTTAATTTTATGTGTATTTTGTATATATATTTTTATAGAAATCTATGTTTTTATTTGTAGTCGTATTATATATTTTGAAACAAATTTACATTGTTTTATATGTATTTTGCATATCTCTTCAATACAAATTTACCTTTTATTGTATGCATTTTGTATATTTATTTAATACAAATTTAAATATTTTATGTGTATTTTGGTATATATATATTTATAAGAAATGCGCTATTTTATGGGAATTTTGCATCTCTATTTTCATACAAATTTACATTATTTATTAATATTCGGTGTATTTATTTTGATACGAACTTTACAATATTCTATTTGTTTTTTGTATATACTTTTATATATATATTTACATTATTTAATGAGTATCTTGCAATATATTTGATACAAATTTGCTTATCTATTATCTATTTTATACAAATACACACATTTCTTTACATGATATTTTGTTTATTTATTTTGATTAACGAATTTACATTATTTGATATGTATTTTGTATATATATTTTTATACGCGTTACATAATTTCATATGTATTTTGCATATATATTTCTATAGAAATTCCCATTTTATTTTATGTGTATTCGTATATATATTTTGGAAACAAATTTACATTGCTTGTTTTGTTATGTATTTTGAATATCTCTTTTAATACAAATTCTACCATTTTAACTGTATATATGCATTTTTTATATTTATTTCAATACAATTTAAATATTTGATGTGTATTTGGTAACATATATTTTTATAAAAATGCGATAATTTTGGGAATTTTGCATCTTTATTTTCACACAAATTTACATTATTTTATTGATATTCAGTGTATTTATTTTGATACGATTTTACATTATTCTATTTGTTTTTGTGTATATATTTTTATACACATTTACATTATTTAATGTGTATCTTGTGCATATATATTTTATACAAATTTACATTATTTTAAGTATGGCATTGTTTTATATATTTTCATTCAAATTTTCACATTATTTGATGTGTATTTTGTATATGTATTTCAATGCCTGTAAATTTAACCTAATTTTATGTGTATTTTGTATTATTTTCCTTTTTTCAAACAAATTTAAATTATTTTGTGTATTTTTGAATATAGTTTTATACAAATTTCTAGGGTTATTTTATGTACGCATTTACATTATTTAGTGTGTGTGTTTGTATATATATTTTCTAAAGCAAATTTACTTATTTTTATGTGCATTTTTGTACATTATATTTTTATTGATATTTGCGTTATTTGTATATGTTTTCTAATAGAATTTACATTATTTTATTGGTATTTGTCTATTTATTTTGATACGAATTACATGATTATTGTGTATTTTGTACATTTTATACGTATTTACATTATTTAATGTGTATTTTGTTTATATATTTTCATACAAATTACGTTACTATGTGTATTTGAATAGGTATTTTGATACAAATTTACATTATTTTATGTATTTTGTATATATATTTCAATTCAAATTTTGCTTATTTTATGTGTATTTTGTATATCTATTTATTTTAAAACAAAATCAAATATTTTATGTTCTTTCGTATTTATATTTTTATAAAAAATGCGTTATTTTATGGGTATTTTGCATCTTAATTTTCACACATATTTACATTATTTTATTAATATTTTCTGTATTTATTTTGATACGATTTTCCATTATTTTATTTGTGTTTTGTATATATTTTTTTATTCATATTTACATTATTTAATGTGTTTTTTGATTATATATTTGATACAAATTTACGTTATTTTAAGTCTATATGTTTATATATTTTCATTCAAATTTACATTATTTTATGTGTATTTTGTATATGTATTTCAATACAAATTTACCTATTTTTATATGTTTTTTGTATATTTATTTTCATACAAGTTTAAATTATTTTTGTGTATTTTTGTATATAGTTTTATACAAATTTAGGTTATTTTATGTGTATTTTGTATATCTATTTTCATACAAATACACATTCTTTTCATGATATTTTGTTTATTTATTTTGACACGAATTAATATTATTTAATGTGTATTTTGTATATATATTTTTATACGTATTTACATTATTTCAAGTTTATTTTGTATATATATTTCTATAGAAATCTGCGTTATTTTATGTGTATTCGTATATATTTTTTGAAACAAATTTACATTATTTTATGTGTATTTTGCATATTTTTTCAATACAAATTTACCGTATTGTATGTGCATTTTGTATATTAATTTTAATACAAATTTGATTAATCTATGTGTATTTTTGTATATGTATTTTTATAAAAATATGCTTTATTTTATGGGTTTTTTGCATCTTTATTTTCATACAAATTTCCATTATTTTATTGATATTCTGTGTATTTATTTTGATATGATTTTACATTATTCTATGTGTATTTTGTATATATATTTTATATAAAATGTATTTGTTTTCATTTCATACAAATCTACATTATTTTATGTGTGTTTTGTACATGTATTTAAATACAAATTTAACTAGTTATATGTGTATTTTGTATATCTATTTTGTATGTATATTTTCATAGAAATTTACTCTATTTTATGAGTATTCGTATATATATTTTGATATAAATTTACATTATTGATGTGTATTTTGCATATCTATTTAAATACAAATTTACTTTATTGTACGTGCATTTTGTATATTTATTTTAATACAAATTTAACTATTTTATATGTAATTTTGTATATATATTTTTATGCAAATATGCGTTATTATATGGATATTTTGCATCTTTATTTTCATAAAATTTACATTATTTTATTGATATTCTCTTTATTTATTTTGATTCGATTTAACATTATTCTATGTGTATTTTGTATATTTTTTTTTATATATATTTACATTAGTTAATGTTCATTTTGTATATATATTTTATCCAAATTTACATTATTTTATGTGTATTTGTTTATATATTTTCATACAAATTTACATTATTTTATGTGTTTTTTGTATATATATTTTTCTACGTATTTAAATTATTTTATGTGTATTTTGTATATACATTTTCATAAAAAAATACGTTATTTTATTGTGTGTATAAGTATATATTTTTTTTAAAAATATATTTACCAAAATACACATCAAATATTTAAATTTGTATTGAAATAAATATACAAAATACATATACAGTAAGGTAAATTTGTATTGAAAGAGATATTCAAAAATACATATAAAACAATGTAAATTTGTTTCAAAATATATATACGAATACACATAAAATAAAGTAGATTTTTATAGAAATATATATACAAAATAAATATGAAATTATGTAAATACGTATAAAAATATATATACAAAATACATATCAAATAATGTAAATTCGTGTCAAAATAAATAAACAAAATATCATGAAAAGAATGTGTATTTGTATGAAAATAGATACTAGATAATAAATTTGTATAAAATATATATGCAAGATACACATTAAATAATGCAAATATTTATAAAAAAAAGTATATACAAAAAACAAATAGAATAATGTAACATCGTATCAAAATAAATACACCGAATATTAATAAAATAATGTAAATTTGTATGAAAATAAAGATGCAAAATTCCCATAAAATAGCGCATTTCTTATAAAAATATATATACCAAAATACACATAAAATATTTAAATTTGCATTGAAATAAATATACAAAATGCACATACAATAAGGTAAATTTGTATTGAAAGAGATATGCAAAAATACATATAAAACAATGTAAATTTGTTTCAAAATATATATACGAATACAAATAAAAAAACGTAGATTTCTATAAAAATATATATACAAAATACACATAAAATTAAGTAAATACGTATAAAAAAATGTATGCAAAATACACATAAAATAATGTAATTTCGAATTAAAATAAATGTAAATTTGAATGAAAATATAAAAACAAATACACTTAAAATAACGTAAATTTGTATAAACTATATATGCAAGATACACATTAAATAATGTAAATGTGTATAAAAAATATATACAAAAAACAAATAGAATAATGTAAAATCGTATCAAAATAAATACACAGAATATCAATAAAATAATGTAAATTTGTATGAAAATAAAGATGCAAAATTCCCCAAAATTATCGCATTTTTTATAAAAATATATATACCAAAATACACATAAAATATTTAAATTTGTATTGAAATAAATATACAAAATGCATATACAGTAAGGTAAATTTGTATTAAAAGAGATATTCAAAAATACATATAAAACAATGTAAATTTGTTTCAAAATATATATACGAATACACATAAAATAAAGTAGATTTCTATAGAAATATATATACAAAATACATATGAAATTATGTAAATACGTATAAAAATATATATACAAAATACATATCAAATAATGTAAATTCATATGTCAAAATAAATAAACAAAATATCATGTAAAGAATGTGTATTTGTAAAAATAGATAATAGATAATAAATTTGTATAAAATATATTTGCAAGATACTCATTAAATAATGTAAATATGTATAAACAGTATATACTAAAAACAAATAGAATATTGTAAATTCGTATCAAAATAAATACACCGAATATTAATAAAATAATGTAAATTTGTATGAAAATAAAGATGCAAAATTCCCATAAAATAGCGCATTTCTTATAAAAATATATATACCAAAATACACATAAAATTTTTAAATTTGTATTGAAATAAATATACAAAATGCACATACAATAAGGTAAATTTGTATTGAAAGAGATATGCAAAAATACATATAAAACAATGTAAATTTGTTTCAAAATATATATACGAATACAAATAAAAAAACGTAGATTTCTATAAAAATATATATACAAAATACACATAAAATTAAGTAAATACGTATAAAAAAATGTATACAAAATACACATAAAATAATGTAAATTCGATTTAACATAAATAAACAAAATACCAATAAAAGAATGTGTATTTGGATAAATATAAATATAAAAAATACATATACAAATAAACATAAAATAAGGTAGATTTGTAATAAAATATATGTACAAAATACACATAATATAATGTAAATTTATATGAAAATATATATACAAATACACATAAAATACCATGAATTTGTATAAAAATATATATTCAAAATAAATATAAAATAATGTAAAAGCGTATAAAAATATATATACAAAGTACATGTAAAATAATGTAAATTCGTATCAATATAAATCAACAAAACACCAATAAAATAACATATATATATGAATGAAAATAAATTTACAAAATACACATAACATAACTAAAATTTGTATGAAAATATATACAAAATACATTGAAATAATTTGATTTGTATGAAAATAGATATATAAAATACACATAAAACTAGGTAAATTTCTTTTGAAATGTATATACAAAATAGCCATAAAATATTGTAAATTTGTGTTAAAATATATAAACAAATACATATAAAATAACGTAAATTTGTATGAAAAATATATACAAAATACACATAGAATAATGTCAATTCGTATCAAAATGAATGAGCAGAATATCAATAAAATAATGTATATTTGTATGAAAATAAAGATGCAAAAAAAAAAAAAAAAACATATGTTTATAAAAATACAGATACAAAAATACACATCGAATAATTAAATTTGTATTAAAATTAATATACAAAATGCGTATATAATAAGGTAAATTTGTATTGAAAAAATATGCAACATACACGTTTACTCATACAAATTTATATTATTTTATTGGTATTTTGTTTATTTATTTTGATACGAATTACATGATTATATGTGTATTTTGTACACATTTTTTTATACGTATTTACATTATTTAATGTGTATTTTGTTTATATATTTTCATACAAATTTACGTTATTATATGTGTATTTGTATAAATATTTTGATACAAATTTACTTTATTTCATGTATTTTGTATATATATTTCAATTCAAATTTAGCTTATTTTGTGTGTATTTTGTATATATTTTCATACAAATTTAATTACTTCTGTGTATTTATGTATATAGTTTTATATAAATTTACGTTATTTTGTGTATTTTGTATATTTATATATATACAAACACACATTCTTTTATTGGTATTTTGTTTATTTCTTTGATACAATTTACATTATTTTATGTGTATTGTATACATTTTTATACGTATTTACTTCATTTTATGTGTATTTTGTATATATATATATATATATATATATATATATATATATATATATATATATATATATATATATATATATATATATATATATATATATATATATATATATATATATATATATATATATATTTATAGAAATCTACGTTATTTTATGTATTCGTATACATATTTTGAAACAAATTTACATTGCTTTATATTTATTTTTGCGTATCTATTTCAATACAAATTTACCTTATTGTATGTGTTTTATATATTTATTTTAATACAAATCTAATTTTTTTATGTGTATTTTGGTATATATATTTTTATAAATAAAAAAAATGCATTATTTTATGGGTATTTTGCCTCTTTATTTTCATACAAATTTACATTATTTTATTAATATTCTGTGTATTTATTTTGATATGATTTTACATTATTCTATTTGTGTTTTGTATATATTTTTTTATACAAATTTACGTTATTTTAAGTGTATTTGTTTATGTATTTTCATTCAAATTTACATTATTTTATGCGTAATTTGTATATGTATTTCCATACAAATTTACCAAATTTTATGTGTATTTTGTATATTTATTTTCATACAAATTTAAAATATTTTTGTGTATTTTTGTATATAGTTTGATACAAATTTAGGTTATTTTATGTGTATTTTGTATATCTATTTTCATACAAATACACATTCTTTTATTGATATTTTGTTTATTTCTTTTGACGCAAATTTACATTATTTAATGTGTATTTTGTATATATATTTTTATACGTATTTACATCATTTCATGTGTATTTTGTATAGTTTTAAACAAATTTATATTATTTAATGTGTATTTTGTATATATATATTTATACAAATACACATTCTTTTATTGGTATTTTGTTTATTTATTTTGATACTAATTTACATTATTTTATGTGTATTTTGTATACATTTTTTATACGTATTTACTTAATTTTATGTGTATTTTGCATATATATTTTTATAGAAATCTACCTTATTTCATGTGCATTCGTATATATATTTTGAAACAAATTTACATTGTTTATATGTATTTTGCATATCTATTTTTGTGTATTCTGTATTTATTTTTGTTATACATAGAATAATGTAAAATCGTATCAAAATAGGTACACAGAATATCAATAAAATAATTTAAATTTGTATGAAAATAAAGATGCAAAATACCCATAAGATAAAGCTTTTTTTTTTAAATACATATACAAAAATACACATAGAATAATTATATTTGTATTAAAATTAATATACAAAATGCACACATACAATAAGGTAAATTTGTATTGAAAAAAAAAACGCAAAATACAAATAAACCAGTGTAAATTTGTTTCAAAATATATATACGAATACACATAAAATAACGTAGATTTCTATAGAAATATATATACAAAATACACATGAAATTATGTAAATACGTATAAAAAAAAAATATATATATATATATATATATATATATATATATATATATATATATATATATATATATATATATATATATATATATATATATATATATATATATATATATATATATATATATATATAAAATACATATTAAGTAATGTAAATTCGTGACAAAATAAATAAACAAAATATTATGAAAATAATGTGTATTTGTATGAAAATAAATAATAGATAATAAATTTGTATGTAATATATATGCAAGATACACATTAAATAATGCAAATATGTATAAAAAAAATATATACAAAAAACAAATAGAATAATATAAAATCGTATCAAAATAAATACACCGAATATTAATAAAATAATGTAAATTTGTATGAAAATAAAGATGCAAAATTCCCATCAAATAGCGCATTTCTTATAAAAATATATATACCAAAATACACATAAAATATTTAAATTTGTAATGAAATAAATATACAAAATGCACATACAATAAGGTAAACTTCTGTTGAAAGAGATATGCAAAAATACATATAAAAAATTGTAAATTTGTTTCAAAATATATACGAATAGACATAAAATAACGTAGATTTCTATAAAAATATATATACAAAATACACATAAAATTAGGTAAATACGTATAAAAAAATGTAAACAAAATACACATAAAATAATATAAATTCGAAACAAAATAAATAAACAAAATACCAATAAAAGAATGTGTATTTGTTCTGTGTATTTTTGTATATAGTTTTATACAAATTTACGATACAAATACAAATACAAAAATACACATTAAATAATTTAAAATTGAATGAAATAAATATACAAAATAAACATAAAATAAGGTAAATTTGCAATAAAATATATGTAAAAATACACATGAAATAATATAAATTTTTATGAAAATATATATTCAAATACACATAAAATAACATAAATTTGTATAAAATTTGTTTCAAAATATATACGAATACACACAATAAAATAACGTAAATTTTTATGAAAATGTATATATATAAAATACACATAAAATAATTTAAATACGTAGAAAAATATATATACAAAATACACATAAAATAATGAAAATTTGTAAAAAATTAAATACACGAAATTCCAATAAAAGAATGTATATTTGTAGGAAAATATATATACAAAAAACAAATCAAATAACTAAAATTTGTATAAAAATATATACAAAAATACACAAAAATAATTTAAGTTTCTTTGAAAATAGATATGCAAAATACACATAAAGTTAGGCCAATTTGTATTTTGTATATCTATTTGTATACGTATTTACTTAATTTATGTGTATTTTGTATATATATTTTTATAGAAATCTACGTTTTTTTATGTGTATTCGTATATATATTTTGAAACAAATTTACATTGTTTTATATGTATTTTTGCATATCTCTTTCAATACAAGTTCACCTTATTGTATGTGCATTTTGTATATTTACTTCAATACAAATTTAAATATTTTATGTGTATTTTGGTATATATATTTTTATAAGAAATGCGCTATTTGATGGGAATTTTGCATCTTTATTTTCATACAAATTTACATTATTTTATTAATATTCGGTGTATTTATTTTGATACGATTTCACATTATTCTATTTGTTTTTTGTATATATTTTTTTTATACATATTTATATTATTTAATGTGTATCTTGCATATATATTTCATACAAATTTATTATCTATTATTTATTTTCATACAAATACACATTCTTTTCATGATATTTTGTTTATTTATTTTGTCACGAATTTACATTACTTAATATGTATTTTATATATATATTTTTATACGTATTTACATAATTTCATGTGTATTATGTATGTATATTTCTATAGAAATCTACGTTATTTTATGTGTATTCGTATATATATTTTGAAACAAATTTACACTGTTTTATTTGTGTTTTGCGTTTTTTTTTCAATACAAATTTACCTTATTGTATGTGTGCATTTTGTATATTAATTTTAATACAAATTTAATTATTCTTTGTGTATTTTTGAATATGTATTTAAAAAAAAAATGCTTTATCTTATGGGTATTTTGCATCTTTATTTTCATACTTATTTAAATTATTTTATTGATATTCTGTGTACTTATTTTGATACGATTTTACATTATTCTATGTATAACAAAAATAAATACAGAATACATAAAAATAAATAAGCAAAATACATATAAACAATGTAAATTTGTTTCAAAATATATATACGAATACACATGAAATAAGGTAGATTTCTATAAAAATATATATACAAAATACATATAAAATTAAGTAAATACGTATAAAAAATGTATACAAAATACACATAAAATAATGTAAATTAGTATCAAAATAAATAAACAAAATACCAATAAAAGAATGTGTATTTGTATAAATATATATATACAAAATACACATTAAATAATATGAATTTGTTTAAAACTATACAAAATACACATGAAATGATGTAAATACGTATAAAAATATATATACAAAATAAACATTAAATAATGTAAATTCGCGTCAAAATAAATAAACAAAATATCAATAAAAGAATGTGTATTTGTATGAAAATAGATATACAAAATACACATACAATAACCTAAATTTGTGTCAAACTATATACAAAAATATACAAAAATATTTTAAATTTGTATGAAATTAAATATACAAAATACACATAAAATTAGGTAAATTTGTATTGAAATACCTACACAAAATACACATAAAATAATGTAAATTTGAATGAAAATACATAAACAAATACACTTAAACTAACGTAAATCTGTATAAAAAATATGTACAAAACACAAATAGAATAATGTAAAATCGTATCAAAATAAATACACAGAATATTAATAAAATAATGTCAATTTGTATTAAAATAAAGAAGCAAAATACCCATAAAATAACGCATTTTTTTTATTTATAAAAATATATATACCAAAATACACATCAAAAAATTAAATTTGTATTAAAATAAATATACAAAAAACACATACAATAAGGTAAATTTGTATTGAAATAGATATGCAAAATACATATAAAACAATGTAAATTTGTTTCAAAATATATATACGAATACACATAAAATAACGTAGATTTTTATAAAAATATATATACAAAATACACATAAAATGAAGTAAATACGTATAAAAAAATGTATACAAAATACACATAAAATAATGTAAATTCGTATCAAAATAAATAAACAAAATACCAATAAAAGAATGTGTATTTGTATGAATATAAATATACAAAATACACATAAAATAACGTAAATTTGTATAAAACTATATACAAAAATACACAGAAGTAATTAAATTTGTATGAAAATAGATATACAAAATACACACAAAATAAGCTAAATTTTAATTGAAATATATATTCAAAATACATAAAATAAAGTAAATTCGTTTCAAAATATTTTTAACAAATACACATATAATAACGTAAATTTGTAAAAAAAATATATAAACAAAATACACATTAAGTAATGTAAATACGTATAAAAAAAATATTAACAAAATACTCCAATAATCAAGTCATTCGTATCAAAATAAATAAACAAAAAACTAATTAAATAATGTAAATTTGTATGAGAAAACATATACAAAATACACATAAAATAACGTTTTAAGTTTCTATAAAAATATATGTACAAAATTGCACATAAAATTAGTTTGCATAAAAAAATATATACAAAACACACATTAGATAATGTAAATGAGTATAAAAATATGTATACAAAATACCTATGAAATAATCTAAATTCGTATCGAGTTAAATTAAGAAAATAACAATAAAATAATGTAATTTTGGATGAAAATATATAGAAAACACACATAAAATAACCTAAATACAAATACAAATATACACATTAAAAAATTTAAAATTGAATGAAATAAATATACAAAATAAACATAAAATAAGGTAAATTTGTAATAAAATATATGTAAGAATAAACATAAAATAATATAAATTTGTATGAAAATATATATACAAATACTCATAAAATAACATGAATTTGTATAAAATGTTTCAAAATATATACGAATACACACAAAAAAATAACGTAAATTTTTATGAAAATGTATATATAAAATACACATAAAATAGTTTAAATACGTAGAAAAATATATATACAAAATACACATAAAATAATGTAAATTCGTAAAAAAACTAAATACACAAAATTCCAATAAAAGAATGTATATTTGTAGGAAAATATATATACAAAAAACAAATAAAATAACTAAAATTTGTATAAAAATATATACAAATATACACAAAAAATAATTTAAATTTGTTTGAAAATAGATATGCAAAATACACATAAAGTTAGGCAAATTTGTATTGAAATACATATACAAAACTCAAATAAAATAATGAAATTTGTATGAAAATATATAAACAAATACATATAAAATCACGTAAATTTGGATAAAATATATATATACAAAATATACATTAAATATTTTAAATATGTATAAAAATATATTATATTATATATATTTTTATTGATATTTGCGTTATTTATGTGTATTTTGTATATGTTTTCTAATAGAAATATACATTATTTTATTGGTATTTTGTCTATTTATTTTGATACGAATTACATGATTATTTGTGTATTTTTTACATTTTTTTATACGTATTTATATTATTTAATGTGTATTTTGTTTATATATTTTTATACAAATTTACGTTATTATATATGTATTTGTATAGGTATTTTGATACAACTTTACATTATTTTATGTATTTTGTATATATATTTCAATTCAAATTTAGCTTATTTTATGTGTATTTTGTATATCTATTTATTTTAATACAAAATCAAATATTTTATGTTTTTTTGGTATTTACATTTTTATAAAAAATGCATTATTTTATGGGTATTTTGCATATTAATTTTCATACATATTTACATTATTTTATTAATATTTTCTGTATTTATTTTGATACGATTTTACATTATTTTATTTGTGTTTTGTATATATTTTTGTATTCATTTTTACATTATTTAATGTTTTTTTTGTATATATATTTGATACAAATTTACGTTATTTTAAGTCTATATGTTTATATATTTTCATTCAAATTTACATTATTTTATGTGTATTTTGTATATGTATTTCAATACAAATTTACCTATTTTTATATGTTTTTGTATATTTATTTTCATACAAGTTTAAATTATTTTTGTGTATTTTTGTATATAGTTTTATACAAATTTAAATTATTTTATGTGTATTTTGTATCTCTATTTTCATACAAATACACATTCTTTTCATGATATTTTGTTTATTTATTTTGACACGAATTAACATTATTTAATGTGTATTTTGTATATATATTTTTATACGTATTTACATTATTTCAAGTGTATTTTGTATATATATTTCTATAGAAATCTGCGTTATTTTATGTGTATTCGTATATATATTTTGAAACAAATTTACATTATTTTATGTGTATTTTGCATATCTATTTCAATACAAATTTACTTTATTGTACGTGCATTTTGTATATTAATTTTAATACAAATTTGATTAATCTATGTGTATTTTTGTATATGTATTTTTATAAAAAAATATGCTTTATTTGAGGGGTATTTTGCATCTTTATTTTCATACAAATTTACATTATTTTATTGATATTCTGTGTATTTATTTTGATATGATTTTACATTATTCTATGTGTATTTTGTATAAATATTTTATATAAAATGTATTTGTTTTCATTTCATACAAATCTACATTATTTTATATGTTTTTTTACATGTATTTAAATACAAATTTAACTAGTTATATGTGTATTTTGTATATCTATTTTGTATGTATATTTTCATAGAAATTTACTCTATTTTATGAGTATTCGTATATATATTTTGATACAAATTTACATTATTGATGTGTATTTTGCACATCTATTTCAATACAAATTTACTTTATTGTACGTGCATTTTGTATATTTATTTTAATACAAATTTAACAATTTTATATGTATTTTTGTATATATATTTTTATGCAAATATGCGTTATTATATGGATATTTTGCATCTTTATTTTCATACAAATTTACATTATTTTATTGATATTCTCTTTATTTATTTTGATACGCTTTAACATTATTCTATATGTATTTTTTATATTTTTTTATACATATTTACATTATTTAATGTTCATTTTGTATATATATTTTATCCAAATTTACATTATTTTATGTGTATTTGTTTATATATTTTCATACAAATCTACATTATTTTATGTGTTTTTTGTATATATATTTTTCTACGTATTTAAATTATTTTATGTGTATATTGTATATACATTTTCATAAAAAAACTACGTTATTTTATTGTGTGTATAAGTATATATTTTGATACAAACTTTATACAAATTCATGTTATTTAATGTGTATTTGTATATATATTTTCATACAAATTTATATTATTTTATGTGTATTTTTTCATATATTTCATTACAAATTTAACTTATTTTATGTTTATTTTGTATATTTATTTCATTCAATTTTAAATTATTTTATGTGTATATTTGTATTTGCATTTAGGTTATTTTATGTGTATTTTGTATATATATTTTCATCCAAAATTACATTATTTTATTGATATTTTCTTAATTTACTTCGATACGAATTTAGATTATTTCATAGGTATTTTGTATACATTATTTTATACTCATTTACATTATCTAAAGTGTGTTTTGAATATATATTTTTATGCAAATTTATTTTATGTTCATTTTTGTACATATATTTTTATAGAAATTTGCGTTATTTTATGTATATAGTTTTATATAAATTTACGTTATTTTATGTGCATTTTGTATATTAATATTTACACAAATACACATTCTTTTATTGGTATATTGTTTATTTACAATTATACGAATTTACATTATTTTATGTGTATTTTTATACATTTTTTTATACGTATTTATTTAATATTATGTGTATTTTGTATATGTATTTTTATAGAAATCTACGTTATTTTATGTGTATTCGTATATATATTTTGAAACAAATTTACATTATTTTATATGTATTTTGCATATCTATTTCAATACAAATTTACCTTATTGTATGTGCATTTTGTATATTTATTTTAATACAAATTCAAATATTTTATGTGTATTTTGGTATCAATATTTTTATAAAAAATGCGTTATTATATAGGTATTTTGCATCTTAATTTTCATACAAATTTATATTATTTTATTAATATTCTGTGTATATATTTTGATACGATTTTACATTATTCTATTTGTGTTTTGTATATATTTTTTTATACATATTTACATTATTTAATGTGTATTTTGATTATATATTTCATACAAATTTACGTTATTATATGTGTATTTGTTTATATATTTTCTTTCAAATTTACATTATTTTATATATATTTTGTATATGTATTTCAATACAAATTAACCTAATTTTATGTGTATTTTGTATATTTCTTTTCATACAAATTTAAATTATTTTTGTGCATTTTTGTATATAGTTTTATACAAATTTAGGTTATTTTATGTACGGATTTACATTTTTTAATGTGTGTTTTGTATATATATTTTTATCCAAAGTTACTTTATTTTACCATCATTTTTGGACATATATTTTTATGGAAATTAGCGTTATTTTATATGTATTTGTATATGTTTTCTCATACAAATTTACATTATTTTATTGATATTTTGTTTATTTAGTTTGATACGAATTACATGATTATATGTGTATTTTGTACATATTTTTTATACGTATTTACATTACTTAATGTGTATTTTGTTTATATATTTTTAAACAAATTTACGTTATTATATGTATTTTTATAAATATTTTGATACAAATTTACATTATTTTATGTATTTTCTATATACATTTCAATTCAAATTTAGCTTATTTTATCTGTATTTTGTATATCTGTTTTCATACGAATTTAATAACTTCTGTGTATTTTTGTATATAGTTTTATAAAAATTTGCGTTATTTTATGTGTATTTTGTATATTCATATTTATACAAATACACATTCTTTTATTGGTATTTTGTTTATTTATTTTGATACGAATTTACATTATTTTATGTGTATTTTGTATACATTTTCTTATACGTATTTACTTCATTTTATGTGTATTTTGTGTATATATTTTTATACAAATCTACGTTATTTTATGTGTATTCGTATATATATTTTGAAACAAATTTACATTGTTTTATATGTATTTTGCATATCTATCTCAATACAGATTTACCTTATTGTATGTGTATTTTGTATATTTATTTTAATACACATTAATTTTTTCATGTGTATTTTGGTATATATATTTAAAAAAAAAGCGTTATTTAATGGGTATTTTTGCATCTTTATTTTCATACAAATTTACATTGTTTTATTAATATTCAGTGTATTTATTTTGATACGATTTTACATTATTCTATTTGTGTTTTGTATATATATTTTTTATACATATTTACATTATTTAATGTGTATTTTGTATATTTTAAAACCAATTTACGTTATTTTATGCGCATCTGTTAAAATATTTTGATACAAATTTACATTATTTTATGTATTTTGTATATATATTTTAATACAAATTTAGTTTATTTTATGTATATTTTGTATATCTATTTTCATTCGTATCAAAATAAATAAACAAAATAGCAATAAAATAATGTAAATTTGTATGAGATAACATATACAAATACACATAAAATAACACAAATTTCTAAAAAAATATATGTACAAAAATGCACATAAAATAAAGTAAATTTGCATAAAAATATATATACAAAACACATTAAATAATGTAAATGTGTACATAAAATAACCTAAATTTGTATAAAACTATATACAAAAATACACACAATTTATTAAAATTTGTATGAAAAGAAATATACAAAATACACATAAAATTAGATAAATTTGTATTGAAATACATATACAAAATACACATAAAATAATGTAAATTTGAATGAAAATATATAAACAAATACACTTAAAATAACGTAAATTTGTATAAAATATATATGCAAGATACACATTAAATAATGTAAATGTGTATAAAAAAATATTTACAAAAAAGAAATAGAATAATGTAAAATCCTATCAATATAAATACACAGAATATCAATAAAATAATGTAAATTTGTATGAAAAGAAAGATGCAAAATTCCCATAAAATAGCGCATTTTTTATAAAAATATATATACCTAAATACACATAAAATATTTAAATTTGTATTGAAATAAATATACAAAATGAATATACAGTAAGGTAAATATGTATTGAAAGAGATATTAAAAAATACATATAAAACAAAGTTAATTTGTTTCAAAATATATATACGAATACATATAAAATAACGTAGATTTCTTTAGAAATATATATACAAAATACACATGAAATTATGTAAATACGTATAAAAATATATATACAAAATACATATCTAGGTAAATTCGTGTCAAAATAAATGAACAAAATATCATGAAAAGAATGTGTATTTGCATGAAAATAAATAATAGATAATAAATTTGTATGAAATATATATGCAAGATACACATTAAATAATGTAAATATGTAAAAAAAAATATATAAAAAAAAAAACAAATAGAATAATGTGAAATCGTAACAAAATAAATACACCGAATATTAATAAAATAATGTAAATTTGTATGAAAATAAAGATGCAAAATTCCCATCAAATAGCGCATTTCTTATAAAATATATATACCAAAATACACATAAAATATTTAAATTTGTATTGAAATAAATATACAAAATGCACATTCAATAAGGTTAACTTGTATTGAAAGAGATATGCAAAAATACATATAAAACAATGTAAATTTGTTTAAAAATATATATACGAATACACATAAAATAACGTAGATTTCTATAAAAATATATATACAAAATACACATAAAATGAAGTAAATACGTATAAAAAATAGATATACAAAATACACATAGAATAATGTAAAATTGTTTAAAAAAAATAAACAGAATATAAATAAAATAATGTAAATTTGTATGAAAATAAAAATGCAAAATACCCATAAAATAAAGCATATTTTTATAAAAATACATATACAAAAATACACATAGCATAATTAAATTTGTATTAAAATTAATATACAAAATGCATATACAATAAGTTAAATTTGTTTTGAAAAAATATGCAAAATACACATAAAACAGTGTAAATTTATTTCAAAATCTATATACGAATACTCATAAATCAACGTAGATTTCTATAGAAATATATATACAAAATACACATCAAATGATGTAAAATATATATATATATATATATATATATATATATATATATATATATATATATATATATATATATATATATATATATATATATATATATATATATATATATATATATATATATATATATATATATATATATATATATATATATATATATATCTATATATATATATATATATATATACAAAATACACATTAAATCATGTAAATACGTCAAAATAAATAAACAAAATATCAATAAAAGAATGTGCATTTGTATGAAAATAGATATACAATATACACGTTATTTTATGTGTATTCGTATATATATTTTGAAACAAATTTAGTTTTATTTGTATTTTGCGTTTTTTTTCAATACAAATTTACCTCTTTGTATGTGTGCATTATGTATATTAATTTTAATACAAATTTAATTATTCTATGTGTATTTTTGTATATGTATTTAAAAAAAAATGCTTTATCTTATGGGTATTTTGCATCTTTATTTTCATACAAATTTAAATTATTTTATTGATATTCTTTGTACTTATTTTGATACGATTTTACATTATTCTATGTATAACAAAAATAAATATATTCAAAAATACACAAAAATAATTTAAATTTGTTTGAAAATAGATAAGCAAAATATGTGTATTTTGTATATATATTTCAATTCAAATTTAGCATAGTTTGTGTGTATTTTGTATATATTTTCATACTAATTTAATTACTTCTGTGTATTTTTGTATGTAGTTTTATATAAATTTACGTTATTTTATGTGTATTTTGTATATTTATATTTATACAAATACACATTCTTTTATTGGTATTTTGTTTATTTATTTTCATACGAATTTACATTATTTTATGTGTATTTTGTATACATTTTTTGATACGTATTTACTTCATTTTATGTGTATTTTGTATATATATTTTTATAGAAATCTACGTTATTTTATGTGTATTCGTATATATATTTTGAAACAAATTTACATTGCTTTATATGTATTTTGCATATCTATTTCAATACAAATTTACCTTATTGTATGTGTTTTTTGTATATTTATTTTAATACAAATTTAATTTTTTGATGTGTATTTTGGTATATATATTTTTATAAATAAAAAAAATGCGTTATTTTATGGGTATTTTGCTTCTTTATTTTCATACAAATTTACATTATTTTATTAATATTCTGTGTATTTATTTTGATACGATTTTACATTATTCTATTTGTGTTTTGTACATATTTTTTTATACAAATTTACGTTTTTTTATAAAACTATTGATACCAAAATACACATAAAATATTTCAATTTGTATTAAAATAAATATACAAAATGCACATACAATAAGGTAAATTTGTATTGAAATAGATATGCAAAATACATATAAAATAATGTAAATTTGTTTCAAAATATATATACGAATACACATAAAATAACGTAGATTTCTATAAAAATACATATACAAAATACATATAAAATTAAGTAAATACGTATAAAAAAATGTATACAAAATACACATAAGATAATGTAAATTCGTATAATGTAAATAAACAATATACCAATAAAAGAATGTGTATTTGTATAAATATAAATATACAAAATGCACATAAAATAACGTAAATTTATATAAAACTATATACATAAAATAACGCAAATTTCTATAAAAATATATGTACAAAAATTAACATAAAATAAATTTGCATAAAAATATATATACAAAACACACTTTAGATAATGTAAATGAGTATAAAAATATGTATAGAAAATACCTATGAAATAATCTAAACTCGTATCGAATTAAATTAAGAAAATACCAATAAAATAATGTAATTTTGGATGAAAATATATATACAAAATACACATAAAATAACCTAAATACAAATACAAATATACACATAAAATATTGTATTTTGTATATACATTTCAATTCAAATTTAGCTTATTTTATCTGTATTTTGTATATCTATTTTCATACGAATTTAATTACTTTTGTGTATTTTTGTACAGTTTTATACAAATTTACGTTATTTTATGTGTATTTTGTATATTTATATTTATACAAATACACATTCTTTTATTGGTATTTTGTTTATTTATTTTGATACGAATTTACATTATTTTATGTGTATTTTGTATACATTTTCTTATACGTATTTACTTCATTTTATGTGTATTTTGTATATATAGTTTTATACGAATCTAACTTATTTTATGTGTATTATGATATATATTTTGAAACAAATTTACATTGTTTTATATGTATTTTGCATATCTATTTCAATACAGATTTACCTTATTGTATGTGTATTTTGTATATTTATTTTAATACAAATTAATTTTTTCATGTGTATTTTGGTATATATATTTTTATAAAAAATGCGTTATTAAATGGGTATTTTGCATCCTTATTTTCATACAAATTTACATTGTTTTATTAATATTCTGTGTATTTATTTTAATACGATTTTACATTATTCTATTTGTCTTTTGTATATATTTTTTTATACATATTTACATTATTTAATGTGTATTTTGTATATTTTAAAACAAATTTACGTTATTTTATGCGCATCTGTTAAAATATTTTGATACAAATTTACATTATTTTATGTATTTTGTATATATATTTCAATACAAATTTAGTTTATTTTATGTATATTTTGTATATCTATTTTCATTCGTATCAAAATAAATAAACAAAATAGCAATCAAATAATGTAAATTTGTATGAGAAAACATATACAAATACACATAGATTAACGCAAATTTCTAAAAAAATATATGTACAAAAATGCACATAAAATAAAGTAAATTTGCATAAAATATATATACAAAACACACATTAAATAAAGTAAATGCGTACATAAAATAACCTAAATTTGTATAAAACTATATACAAAAATACACAAAAATATTTAAAATTTGTATGAAAAGAAATATACAAAATACACATAAAATTAGGTAAATTTGTATTGAAATATACAAAATACACATAAAATAATGTAAATTTGAATGAAAATATATAAACAAATACACTTAAAATAACGTAAATTTGTATAAAATATATATGCAAGATACACATTAAATAATGTAAATGTGTATAAAAAAATATTTACAAAAAAGAAATAGAATAATGTAAAATCCTATCAATATAAATACACAGAATATCAATAAAATAATGTAAATTTGTATGAAAAGAAAGATGCAAAATTCCCATAAAATAGCGCATTTTTTATAAAAATATATATACCAAAATACACATAAAATATTTAAATTTGTATTGAAATAAATATACAAAATGCATATACAGTAAGGTAAATATGTATTGAAAGAGATATTCAAAAACACATATAAAACAAAGTAAATTTGTTTCAAAATATATATACGAATACACATAAAATAACGTATATTTCTATAGAAATATATATACAAAATACACATGAAATTATGTAAATACGTATAAAAATATATATACAAAATATATATCTAATTAAATTCGTGTCAAAATAAATAAACAAAATATCATGAAAAGAATGTGTATTTGTATGAAAATAAATAATAGATAATAAATTTGTATGAAATATATATGCAAGATACACATTAAATAATGTAAATATGTATAAAAAATATATACAAAAAACAAATAGAATAATGTGAAATCGTATCAAAATAAATACACCGAATATTAATAAAATAATGTAAATTTGTATGAAAATAAAGATGCAAAATTCCCATCAAATAGCGCATTTCTTATAAAAATATATATACCAAAATACACATAAAATATTTAAATTTGTATTGAAGTAAATATACAAAATGCACATACAATAAGGTAAACTTGTATTGAAAGAGATATGCAAAAATACATATAAAACAATGTAAATTTGTTTCAAAATATATACGAATACACATAAAATAACGTAGATTTCTATAAAAATATATATACAAAATACACATAAATTAAGTAAATACGTATAAAAATAGATATACAAAATACACATAGAATAATGTAAAATTGTTTAAAAAAAATAAACAGAATATAAATAAAATAATGTAAATTTGTATGAAAATAAAGATGCAAAATACCCATAAAATAAAGCATATTTTTATAAAAATACATATACAAAAATACACATAGCATAATTAAATTTGTATTAAAATTAATATACAAAATGCATATACAATAAGGTAAATTTGTGTTGAAAAAATATGCAAAATACACATAAAACAGTGTAAATTTATTTCAAAATCTATATACGAATACTCATAAATCAACGTAGATTTCTATAGAAATATATATACAAAATACACATCAAATGATGTAAACACGTATAAAAATATATATATAAAATACACATTAAATAATGTAAAATCGCGTCAAAATAAATAAACAAAATATCAATTAAAGAATGTGTATTTGTATGAAAATAGATATACAAAATACACATAAAATAACCTAAATACAAATACAAATATACACATAAATATTGTATTTTGTATACACATTTCAATTCAAATTTAGCTTATTTTATCTGTATTTTGTATATCTATTTTCATACGAATTTAATTACTTCTGTGTAGTTTTGTATAGTTTTATACAAATTTACGTTATTTTATGTGTATTTTGTATATTTATATTTATACAAATACACATTCTTTTATTGGTATTTTGTTTATTTATTTTGATACGAATTTACATTATTTTATGTGTATTTTGTATACATTTTCTTATACGTATTTACTTCATTTTATGTGTATTTTGTAATATATTTTTATACAAATCTACGTTATTTTATGTGTATTCGTATATATATTTTGAAACAAATTTACATTGTTTTATATGTATTTTGCATATCTATTTCAATACAGATTTACCTTATTGTATGTGTATTTTGTATATTTATTTTAATACAAATTAATATTTTCATGTGTATTTTGGTATATATATTTTTATAAAAAATGCGTTATTTAATGGGTATTTTGCATCTTTATTTTCATACAAATTTGCATTGTTTTATTAATACTCTGTGTATTAATTTTGATACGATTTTACATTATTCTATTTGTGTTTTGTACATTTTTTTTATACATATTTACATTATTTAATGTGTATTTTGTATATTTTAAACAAATTTACGTTATTTTATGCGCATCTGTTAAAATATTTTGATACAAATTTACATTATTTTATGTATTTTGTATATATATTTCAATACAAATTTAGTTAATTTTATGTATATTTTGTATATCTATTTTCATTCGTATCAAAATAAATAAACAAAATAGCAATCAAATAATGTAAATTTGTATGAGAAAACATATACAAATACACATAGATTAACGCAAATTTCTAAAAAAATATATGTACAAAAATGCACATAAAATAAAGTAAATTTGCATAAAAATATATATACAAAACACACATTAAATAAAGTAAATGCGTACATAAAATAACCTAAATTTGTATAAAACTATATACAAAAATACACAAAAATATTTAAAATTTGTATGAAAAGAAATATACAAAATACACATAAAATTAGGTAAATTTGTATTGAAATATACAAAATACACATAGAATAATGTAAATTTGAATGAAAATATATAAACAAATACACTTAAAATAACGTAAATTTGTATAAAATATATATGCAAGATACACATTAAATAATGTAAATGTGTATAAAAAAATATTTACAAAAAAGAAATAGAATAATGTAAAATCCTATCAATATAAATACACAGAATATCAATAAAATAATGTAAATTTGTATGAAAAGAAAGATGCAAAATTCCCAGAAAATAGCGCATTTTTATAAAAATATATATACCAAAATACACATAAAATATTTAAATTTGTATTGAAATAAATATACAAAATGCATATACAGTAAGGTAAATATGTATTGAAAGAGATATTCAAAAACACATATAAAACAAAGTAAATTTGTTTGAAAATATATATACGAATACACATAAAATAACGTAGATTTCTAGAAATATATATACAAAATACACATGAAATTATGTAAATACGTATAAAAATATATATACAAAATATATATCTAATTAAATTCGTGTCAAAATAAATAAACAAAATATCATGAAAAGAATGTGTATTTGAATGAAAATAAATAATAGATAATAAATTTGTATGAAATATATATGCAAGATACACATTAAATAATGTAAATATGTATAAAAAAAATATATACAAAAAACAAATAGAATAATGTGAAATCGTATCAAAATAAATACACCGAATATCAATAAAATAATGTAAATTTGTATGAAAATAAAGATGCAAAATTCCCATCAAATAGCGCATTTCTTATAAAAATATATATACCAAAATACACATCAAATATTTAAATTTGTATTGAAGTAAATATACAAAATGCACATACAATAAGGTAAACTTGTATTGAAAGAGATATGCAAAAATACATATAAAACAATGTAAATTTGTTTCAAAATATATACGAATACACATAAAATAACGTAGATGGCGGTGGCCGAAATGTTAGCGTACTGGGCCCACATTCACCGCGTGATGGACGACGCGGGTTCGAATCACGCCACCACTCGGATTTTCAGTCACCGCCGAGTGGCTTAAAACTACCCACATGCTGTCCTGAAGACCACCCATCAACCCGGACTCTAGAGGAAGCCGTCCAAGCGAATCAAGAACGAGTTCCGGGGGGCAGCATGAGCCAATGCAAGATGGCGCCACTATAAACACTCGCCTGCGCCAGAATGGGCTGGGCCGACCATCAGGCCCCACCTGGAAGAAGCCTTGGGCCGACCATCAGGCCCCACCAGGAAGATGTCTACCGGCGCAACAGGCAACGACGTAAAAAAAAAAAAAAAAAAAGATTTCTATAAAAATATATATACAAAATACACATAAATTAAGTAAATACGTATAAAAATAGATATACAAAATACACATAGAATAATGTAAAATTGTTTCAAAAAAAATAAACAGAATATAAATAAAATAATGTAAATTTGTATGAAAATAAAATGCAAAATACCCATAAAATAAAGCATATTTTTATAAAAATACATATACAAAAATACACATAGCATAATTAAATTTGTATTAAAATTAATATACAAAATGCATATACAATAAGGTAAATTTGTGTTGAAAAAATATGCAAAATACACATAAAACAGTGTAAATTTATTTCAAAATCTATATACGAATACTCATAAATCAACGTAGATTTCTATAGAAATATATATACAAAATACACATCAAATGATGTAAACACGTATAAAAATATATATATAAAATACACATTAAATAATGTAAAATCGCGTCAAAATAAATAAACAAAATATCAATTAAAGAATGTGTATTTGTATGAAAATAGATATACAAAATACACATAAAATAACCTAAATACAAATACAAATATACACATAAAATATTGTATTTTGTATATACATTTCAATTCAAATTTAGCTTATTTTATCTGTATTTTGTATATCTATTTTCATACGAATTTAATTACTTCTGTGTATTTTTGTATAGTTTTATACAAATTTACGTTATTTTATGTGTATTTTGTATATTTATATTTATACAAATACACATTCTTTTATTGTTTTTTTGTTTATTTATTTTGATACGAATTTACATTATTTTATGTGTATTTTGTATACATTTTATACGTATTTACTTCATTTTATGTATTTTGTATATATTTTATACAAATCTACGTTATTTTATGTGTATTCGTATATATATTTTGAAACAAATTTACATTGTTTTATATGTATTTTGCATATCTATTTCAATACAGATTTACCTTATTGTATGTGTATTTTGTATATTTATTTTAATACAAATTAATTTTTCATGTGTATTTTGGTATGTATATTTTATAAAATGCGTTATTTAATGGGTATTTTGCATCTTTATTTCATACAAATTTACATTGTTTTTTAATATTCTGTGTATTTATTTTAATACGATTTTACATTATTCTATTTGTGTTTTGTATATATTTTTATACATATTTACATTATTTAATGTGTATTTGTATATTTTAAAACAAATTTACGTTATTTTATGCATCTGTTAAATATTTTGATACAAATTTACATTATTTTATGTATTTTGTATATATATTTCAATACAAATTTAGTTTATTTTATGTATATTTTGTATATTCGTTTCAAAATAAATAAACAAAATAGCAATCAAATAATGTAAATTTGTATGAGAAAACATATACAAATACACATAGATTAACGCAAATTTCTAAAAAAATATATGTACAAAAATGCACATAAAATAAAGTAAATTTGCATAAAAATATATATAGAAAACACACATTAAATAAAGTAAATGCGTACATAAAATAACCTAAATTTGTATAAAACTATATACAAAAATACACAAAAATATTTAAAATTTGTATGAAAAGAAATATTCAAAATACACATAAAATTAGGTAAATTTGTATTGAAATACATATACAAAATACACATAGAATAATGTAAATTTGAATGAAAATATATAAACAAATACACTTAAAATAACGTAAATTTGTATAAAATATATATACAAGATACACATTAAATAATGTAAATGTGTATAAAAAAATATTTACAAAAAAGAAATAGAATAATGTAAAATCCTATCAATATAAATACACAGAATATCAATAAAATAGTGTAAATTTGTATGAAAAGAAAGATGCAAAATTCCCATAAAATAGCGCATTTTTTATAAAAATATATATACCAAAATACACAAAATATTTAAATTTGTATTGAAATAAATATACAAAATGCATATACAGTAAGGTAAATATGTATTGAAAGAGATATTCAAAAACACATATAGAACAAAGTAAATTTGTTTCAAAATATATATACGAATACACATAAAATAACGTAGATTTCTATAGAAATATATATACAAAATACACATGAAATTATGTAAATACGTATAAAAATATATATACAAAATACATATCTAATTAAATTCGTGTCAAAATAAATAAAAATATCATGAAAAGAATGTGTATTTGTATGAAAATAAATAATAGATAATAAATTTGTATGAAATATATAAGCAAGATACACATTAAATAATGTAAATATGTATAAAAAAAAATATATACAAAAAGCAAATAGAATAATGTGAAATCGTATCAAAATAAATACACCGAATATTAATAAAATAATGTAAATTTGTATGAAAATAAAGATGCAAAATCCAATCAAATAGCGCATTTCTTATAAAAATATATATACCAAAATACACATAAAATATTTAAATTTGTATTGAAGTAAATATACAAAATACACATACAATAAGGTAAACTTGTATTGAAAGAGATATGCAAAAACACATATAAAACAATGTAAATTTGTTTCAAAATATATATACGAATACATAAAATAACGTAGATTTCTATAAAAATATATATACAAAATACACATAAATTAAGTAAATACGTATAAAAATAGATATACAAAATACACATAGAATAATGTAAAATTGTTTCAAAAAAAATAAAAAGAATATAAATAAAATAATGTAAATTTGTATGAAAATAAAAATGCAAAATACCCATAAAATAAAGCATATTTTTATAAAAATACATATTCAAAAATACGCATAGCATAATTAAATTTGTATTAAAATTAATATACAAAATGCATATACAATAAGGTAAATTTGTGTTGAAAAAATATGCAAAAAACACATAAAACAGTGTAAATTTATTTCAAAATCTATATACGAATACTCATAAATCAACGTAGATTTCTATAGAAATATATATACAAAATACACATCAAATGATGCAAACACGTATAAAAATATATATATAAAATACACATTAAATAATGTAAAATCGCGTCAAAATAAATAAACAAAATATCAATAAAAGAATGTGTATTTGTATGAAAATAGATATACAATATACACATAAAATCACCTAAATTTGTATAAAACTATATACAAAAATACACAAAAATAATTTTTATTTATATGAAAATAAATATACAAAATACACATAAAATTAGGTAAATTTGTATTGAAATACATTTACAAAATACATAAAATAATGTAAATTTGAATGAAAATACATAAACAAATACACTTAAAATAACGTAAATTTGTATAAAAAAATATATACAAAACACAAATAGAATAATATAAATCGTATCAAAACAAATACACAGAATATTAATAAAATAATGTAAATTTGTATGAAAATAAGATGCAAAATACCCATAAAATAACGCATTTTTGATAAAAATATTTATACCAAGACACACATAGAATATTTGAATTTGTATTAAAATAAATATACAAAATGCACATACAATAAGGTAAATTTGTATTGAAATAGATATGCAAAATACATATAAAACCATGTAAATTTTTTTCAAAATATATAAACGAATACGTAGATTTCTGTTTAAATAAATATACAAAATACACATAAAATGAAGTAAATACGTATCAAAAAAGGTATACAAAATACACATAAAATAATGTAAACTCGTATCAAAATAAATAAACAAAATACTAATAAAAGAATGTGTATTGTATAAATATAAATATACAAAATACAAATAAAATAACGTAAATTTATATAAAACTATATGCAAAAATACACAAAAGTAATTAAATTTGTGTGAAAATAGATATACAAAATACATGTGTATTTTGTATATTTATTTTCATACAAATTGAAATTATTTTTGTTTATTTTTTTATATATTTTATGTGTATTTTGTATATTTATTTTTTCTACAAATATACTTTCTTTTGGCTGAATTTTGTTTATTGAATTTGAAACGAATTTACCTTATATTGTATATCTATTTTCATACAAATTAAAATACTTCTGTGTATTTTTGTATATAGTTTTATATAAATTTACGTTATTTTATGTGTATTTTGTATGTTTATATTTATACAAATACACATTCTTTTATTGGTATTTTGTTTACTTATTTTGTTTCGAATTTATATTATTTTATGTGTATTTTATTTACATTTTTATAGATATAAACGTTATTTTATGTGTATTCGTATATATATTTTGAAACAAATTTACATTGTTTTATATGTATTTTTGCATATCTCTTTCAATAGAAGTTTACCTTATTGAATGTGTTTTTTATATATTTATTTTAATTCAAATTTAATTTTTTTATGTGTATTATATATATATTTTATAAATAAAAAAATGCGTTATTTTATGGGTATTTTGCCTCTTTATTTTCATACAAATTTACATTATTTTATTAATATTCTGTGTATTTATTTTGATACGATTTTACATTATTCTATTTGTGTTTTGTATATATTTTTTATACAAATTTACGTTATTTTAAGTGTATTTGTCTATGTCTTTTCATTCAAATTTACATTATTTTATGTGTATTTTGTATATGTATTTCAATACAAATCTACCTAATTTTATGTGAATTTTGTATATTTATTTTCATACAAATTTAAAAGATTTTTGTGTATTTTTGTATATAGTTTGATACAAATTTAGGTTATTTTATGTGTATTTTGTATATCTATTTTCATACAAATACACATTCTTTTATTGATATTTTGTTTATTTATTTTGACGCGAATTTACAGTATTTAATGTGTATTTTTTATATATATTTTTATACGTATTTACATCATTTCATGTGTATTTTGTATATATATTCCTATAGAAATCAACGTTATTTTATGTGTATTCGTATATATATTTTGAAACAAATTTACACTGTTTTATGTGTATTTTGCGTTTTTTTTTTCAATACAAACTTACCTTATTGTATGTGCATTTTGTATATTAATTTTAACACATATTTAATTATTCTATGTGTATTTTTGTATATGTATTTTAAAAAAATGCTTTATTTTATAGGTATTTTGCATCTTTATTTTCATACAAATTTAAATTATTTTATTGATATTCTGTGTACTTATTTTCATACGATTTTACATTATTCTATGTATAACAAAAATAAATACAGAATACACAAAAATAGAAATGCAAACATATAAACAATGTAAATTTGTTTCAAAAATATATATACGAATACATGAAATAAGGTAGATTTCTATAAAAATATATATACAAAATACACAAAATTAAGTAAAACGTATAAAAATGTATACAAAATACATAAAATAATGTAAATTAGTATCAAAATAAATAAACAAAATACCAATGAAAGAATGTGTATTTTGTATATATATATACAAAATACATTAAATAATATAAATTTGTTTAAAACTATACAAAATACACATGAAATGATGTAAATTCGTATAAAATATATATACAAATACACATTAAATAATGTAAATTCGCGTCAAAATAAATAAACAAAATATAAATAAAAGAATGTGTATTTCTATGAAAATAGATATACAAAATACACATAAAATAACCTAAATTTGTATCAAACTTTATACAAAAATACACAAAAATATTTTAAATTTGTATGGAAATAAATATACAAAATACACATAAAATTAGGTAAATTTGTATTGAAATACATTCACAAAATACACATGAAATAATGTAAATTTGAATGAAAATACATAAACAAATACACTTAAAATAACGTAAATTTGTATAAAAAATTATACAAAACACAAATAGAATAATGTAAATCGTATCAAAATAAATACACAGAATATTAATAAAATAATGTAGATTTGTATGAAAATAAAGAAGCAAAATACCCATAAAATAACGCATTTTTATTTATAAAAATATATATACAAAATACACAAAAAATTAAATTTGTATTAAAATAATATACAAAAAACACCTACAATAACGTAAATTTGTATTTAAATAGATATTAAAAATACATATAAAACAATGTAAATTTGTTTCAAAATATATATACGAATACACATAAAATAACGTAGATTTCTATAAAAATATATATAAAAAATACACATAAAATGAAGTAAATACGTATAAAAAAATGTATACAAATACTCATAAAATAATGTAAATTCGCATCAAAATAAATAAACAAAATACCAATAAAAGAATGTATTTGTATAAATAAATATACAAAATACACATAAAATAATGTAAATTTATATAAAATATATACAAATTCACATAAAGTAATTAAATTCGTATGAAAATAGATATACAAATATACATAAAATAAGCTAAATTTGAATCAAAATGTATATACAGAATACATAAAATAATGTAGATATGTATCAAAATATTTATAAAATACATAAAATAAAGCATATTTTTATAAAAATACATATACAAAAATACACATAGAATAGCTAAATTTGTATTAAAATTAATATACAAAATGCACGTACAATAAGGTAAATTTATATTGAAAAAATATGCAAAATGCACATAAAACAATGTATATTTGTTTCAAAATATATATTCGAATACACATAAAATAACGTATATTTCTATAGAAATATATATACAAAATACACATGAAATGACGTAAATACGTATAAAAATATATATACACAATACACATTAAATAATATAAACTCGCATCAAAATAAATAAACAAAATATCAATAAAAGAATGTATTTAAATACATGTACAAAATTCACATAAAATAATGTAAATTTGTATGAAATGAAAACAAATTCACATAAAATAACGTACATTGGTATAAAATATATATACAACATATACATAGAATAATGTAAAATCGTATCAAAATAAATACACAGAATATCAATAAAATAATGTAATTTTGTATGAAAATAAATATGCAAAATACCAATAAAATAAAGCATATTTTTATAAAAATACATATACAAAAATACACATAGAATAGCTAAATTTGTATGAAAATTAATATACAAAATGCACGTACAATAAGGTAAATTTGTATTGAAAAATATGCAAATGCACATAAAACAATGTATATTTGTTTCAAAATATATATACGAATACACATAAAATAACGTATATTTCTATAGAAATATATATACAAAATACACATGAAATGACGTAAATACGTATAAAAATATATATACACAATACACATTAAATAATATAAATTCGCATCAAAATAAATAAACAAAATATCAATAAAAGAATGTATTTAAATACATGTACAAAATTCACATAAAATAATGTAAATTTGTATGAAATGAAAACAAATTCACATAAAATAACGTACATAGGTATAAAATAGATATACAAAATATACATAGAATAATATAAAATCGTATCAAAATAAATACACAGAATATCAATAAAATAATGTAATTTTGTATGAAAATAAAGATGCAAAATACCCATAAAATAAAGCATATTTTTATAAAAATACATATACAAAAATACACATAGAATAGCTATATTTGTATTAAAATTAATATACAAAATGAACGTACAATAAGGTAAATTTGTATTGAAAAATATGCAAATGCACATAAAACAATGTATATTTGTTTCAAATATATATACGAATACTCATAAATAACGTATATTTCTATAGAAATATATATACAAAATACACATGAAATGACGTAAATACGTATAAAATATATATACACAATACACATTAAATAATATAAATTGCATCAAAATAAATAAACAAAATATCAATAAAAGAATGTGTATGAAATGACGTAAATACGTATAAAATATATATACAATACACATTAAATAATATAAATTCGCATCAAATAAATAAACAAAATATCAATAAAAGTGTATGTATGAAAATATATATACAAAATACACATAATATATTGTAACTTTGTATCAAAATCTATACAAAAATACACAAAAAATAATTTAAATTTGTTTAAAATATATATACAAAATACACATGAAATTAGGTAAATTTCTATTGAAATACATATACAAAATACACATAAAATAATGTAAATTTGAATAAAAACATATAAACAAATACACTTAAAATAACGAAAATTTGTATGAAATATATATAGAAAATACACATTAAATAATGTATATATGTATAAAAAATATATACAAAACAAAAATAGAATAATATAAAATAGTATCAAAATAAATACACAGAATATTAATAAAATAATGTAAATTTGTATGAAAATAAAGAGGCAAAATACCCATAAAACAACGCATTTTTTATGAAAATATATATACCAAAATGCACATAAAATATTTAAATTTGTATTACAATAAATATACAAAATGCACATACAATAAGGTAAATTTGTATTGAAATAGATATGCAAAATACATATAAAACAATGTAAATTTGTTTCAAAATATACATACGAATACACATAAAATAATGTAGATTTCTATAAAATATATATACAAAATACACATAAAATGAAGTAAATACGTATAAGAAAATGTATACAAAATACACATAAAATAATGTAAATTCGTATCAAAATAAATAAACTAAATGCCAATAAAAGAATGTTTACTTGTATAAATATAAATATACAAAATACACATAAAATAACGTAAAATTGTATAAAACTATATACAAAAATAAACAAAAATAATTAAATTTGTATGAAAATAGATATACAAAAGACACATAAAATAAGCTAAATTTGAATTGAAATAAATATAGAAAATACATAAAATAATGTAAATTTGTATGAAAATATATATTCAAATACACATATAATAACGTAAATTTGTATAAAAATATATAAACAAAATACACATTAAATAATGTAAATACGTATAAAAGATATGTACGTAATGTAAAAATATATAAAATTAAAGATGCAAAATACCCATAAAATATCTCATATTTAAAAAAAATATATACAAAAATACACATAAAATAATTAAATTTGTATTAAAATAAATATACAAAATACACATACAATAAGGTAGATTTTAATTGAAATAGATATGCAAAATACACAAAATAATGAAAAATTTTATCAAAATATATACGAATACACACAATAAAATTACATAAATTTTTATGAAAATATATATACATAATACACATAAAATAATGTAAATACATAGAAAAATATATATACAAAATACACATAAAATAATGTAAATTCGTATCAAAATAAATAAACAAAATTTCCTCTAAAAGAATGTATATGTGTAGGAAAATATATATACAAAATACAAAAAAAAAAAAATTGTATAAAAATAATACAAAAATACACAAAAATAATTTAAATTTGTTTGAAAATAGATATGCAAAATACAAATGAAATTAGGCAAATTTTTTTTGAAATACATATACAAAATACATATAAAATAATGTAAATTTGTATGAAAATATATAAACAAATACACATAAGATAACGTAAATTTCCATAAAATATATGTACAAAATATACATTGAATAATGTAAATATGTCTAAAAATATATACACAAAATACACAGAATAACGTAAAATCGTATCAAAATAAATAAACAGACAATCAAAAAAATAATGTAAATTTGTATGAAAATAAAGATGCAAAATACCCATATAATAACGCATATTTGTTTAAAAATATATATACAAAAATACTCATAAAATAATTAAATCTGCATCAAAATAAATATACAAAAGGCACATACAATAAAGAACATTTGTATTGAAATAGATATGCGAAATACACATAAATAATGTAAATTTGTATCAAAATATATATACGAATACATATAAAATAGAGTAAATTTCTATGAAAATATATATTCAAAATACATATAAAATTATGTAAATAAGTATAAAAATATATATATCAAATACACCTAAAATAATAAAAACTCGTATCAAAATAAATAAACAAAATTCCAATAAAAGAACGTATATTTGTAGGAAAATAAATATACAAAATTCACATAAAATTACGAAAATTTGAATAAAAATATATACTAAAATACACAAAATTAATTTAAATTTGTATGAAAATAGATATACATAATACACATATAATTAGTTAAATTTCTATTTAAATACATGTACAAAATACACATAAAATAATGTAAATTTGTATGAAATGAAAACAAATTCACATAAAATAACGTTCATTTGTATGAAATATATATACAAAATATACATAGAATAATGTAAAATCGTATCAAAATAAATACACAGAATATCAATAAAATAATGTAAATTTGTATGAAAATAAAGATGCAAAATACCCATAAAATAAAGCATTTTTGTATGAAAATACATGTACAAAAATACACATAGAATAATTAAATTTGTATTAAAATTAATATCCAAAATGCACGTACAAAAAGGTAAATTTATATTGAAAAAATATGCAAAATGCACATAAAACAATGTATATATGTTTCAAAATCAATAAAAAATGTGTATTTGTATGAAAATAGATATAGAAAATACACATAAAATATTTTAAATTTATATAAAACTCTTTTTATAAAAATATATATACCAAAATAATACACATAAAATAACATATATTTCTATAGAAATATATATACAAAATACACATGAAATGACGTAAATACGTATAAAAATATATATACGTAATACACATTAAATAATGTGAATTCGCGTCAAAAGAAATAAACAAAATATCAATAAAAAATGTGTATTTGTATGAAAATAGATATAGAAAATACACATAAAATATTTTAAATTTATATAAAACTCTTTTTATAAAAATATATATACCAAAATAATAAAAATTTTAAATTTGTATTACAATAACTATACAAAATGCACATACAATAAGGTAGATTTATATTGAAATAGATATGCTAAATACATATAAAACAATGTAAATTTGCTTCAAAAAATATATACCAATACACATAAAATAACGTAGATTACTATAAAAATATATATACAAAATACACATTAAATGAAGTAAATACGTATAAGAAAATGTATACAAAGTACACATAAAATAATTAAATTTGTATTAAAATAAATATACAAAATACACATACAATAAGTTGAATCTATATTGAAATAGATATGCAAAATAAACATAAAATAATGTAAATTTGTATCAAATCATATACGAATACTCACAATAAAATAACGTAAATTTTTATGAAAATATATATAAAAAATACACAAAATAATGTAAATACGTAGAAAAATATATATACAAAATACACGTAAAATTATGTAAATTCTTATGGAAATAAATGAACAAAATTCCACTAAAAGAATGTATATTTGTAGGAAAATATAAATACAAAATACAAATAAAATAACTTAAATTTGTATAAAAATATATAAAAAATACATAAAATAATTTAAATTTGTTTGAAAATAGATATGCAAAATACACATAAAACTAGGCAAATCTGTATTGAAATACATATACAAATTACACATAAAATATTGTAAATTTGTATGAAAATATATAAACAAATACACATAAAATAGCGTAAATTTATATAAAATATATATACAAAATATACATTAAATAATGTAAATGTGTATAAAAATATATATACAAAATACACATAGAATAATGTAAAATCGTATCAAAATAAATAAACAGAATATCAATAAAATAATGTAAATTTGTATGAAAATAAAGATGCAAAATAACCAAATAATAACGGATATTTTTACAAAAATACACATAAAATAATTAAATTTGTATTAAAATAAATATACAAAATACACATACAATATGGTAAATTTGTATTGAAATAGATAGCAAAATAAACATAAATAATGTAAATTTGTATCAAAATATATATACGAATACCCATAAAACAGAGTAAATTTCTATGAAAATATATATTCAAAACACAAATAAAATGATATAAATAAGTATAAAAATATACATATCAAATACACCTAAAATAATGTAAATTCGTATAAAAATAAATAAACAAAATTACGATAAAAGATGCAAGATACACATTAAATAATGTAAATATGTATAAAAAAAATATATACAAAAAACAAATAGAATAATGTGAAATCGTATCAAAATAAATACACCGATTATTAATATAATAATGTAAATTTGTATGAAAATAAAGATGCAAAATTCCCATCAAATAGCGCATTTCTTATAAAAATATATATACCAAAATACACATAAAATATTTAAATTTGGATTGAAATAAATATACAAAATGCACATACAATAAGGTAAATTTGTATTGAAAGAGATATTCAAAAATACATATAAAACAATGTAAATTTGTTTCAAAATATATATACGAATACACATAAAATAACGTAGCTTTCTATAAAAATATATATACAATATACACATAAAATTAAGTAAATACGTATAAAAATAGATATACAAAATACACATAAAATAATGTAAAATTGTTTAAAAAAAAAAAAAAACAGAATATAAATAAAATAATGTAAATTTGTATGCATATAAAAATGCAAAATACCCATAAAATAAAGTATATTTTTATAAAAATACATATACAAAAATACACATAGCATAATTAAATTTGTATTAAAATTAATATACAAAATGCATATACAATAAGGTAAATTTGTATTGAAAAAATATGCAAAATACACATAAAACAGTATAAATATTTCAAAATCTATATACGAATACTCATAAATCAACGTAGATTTCCATAGAAATATATATACAAAACACACATCAAATGATGTAAACACGTATAAATATATATATATATATATATATATATATATATATATATATATATATATATATATATATATATATATATATATATATATATATATATATATATATATATATAGATATATATATATATATATATATATATATATATATATAAAATACACATTAAATAATGTAGATTCGCGTCAAAGTAAATAAACAAAATATCAATAAAAGAATGTGTATTTGTATGAAAATAGATATACAATATACACATATAATCATGTAATTCGTATCAAAATAAATAAACAAAATAGCAATAAAATAATGTAAATTTGTATGAGAAAACATATACAAATAACGCAAATTTCTATAAAAATATATGTACAAAAATGCACATAAAATAAAGTAAATTTGCAAAAAAATATATATATAAAACACACACTAAATAATGTAAATGCGTACATAAAATAACCTAAATTGTATAAAACTATATACAAAAATACACAAAAATAATTTTAATTTGTATGAAAATAAATATACAAAATACACATAAAATTAGGTAAATTTGTATTGAAATACATTTACAAAATACACATAAAATAATGTAAATTTGAATGAAAATATATAAACAAATACACTTAAAATAACGTAAATTTGTATAAAATATATATAAAAAATACACATTAAATAATGTAAATATGTATAAAAAAAATATATACAAAACACAAATAGAATAATGTAAAATCGTATCAAAATAAATACACAGAATATTAATAAAACAATGTAAATTTGTATGAAAATAAAGATGCAAAATACCCATTAAATAACGCATTTTTTATAAAAA
The DNA here is from genome assembly GCF_024679095.1 of Eriocheir sinensis. Classification (NCBI taxonomy): domain Eukaryota; kingdom Metazoa; phylum Arthropoda; class Malacostraca; order Decapoda; family Varunidae; genus Eriocheir; species Eriocheir sinensis. The sequence continues at coordinate 44,098,661 of NC_066509.1, forward strand.
TATATATACCAAAATACACATGAAAAAATTAATTTGTATTAAAATAAATTTACAAAATACACATACAATAAGGTAAATCTGTATTGAAATAGATATGCAAAATACATATAAAACAATGTAAATTTGTTCCAAAATATATATACGAATACACATAAAATAACGTAGATTTGTATAAAAATATATATACAAAATACACATAAAATGAATTAAATACGTATAAGAAAATGATTACAAAATACACATAAAATAATGTAAATTCGTATCAAAATAAATAAACAAAATACCAATAAAAGAATGTGTATTTGTATAAATATAAATATACAAAATACACATAAAATAACGTAAATTTGTATAAAACTATATACAAAAATACACAGAAGTAATTAAATTCGTATGAAAATAGATATACAAAATACAGATAAAATAAGCTAAATTTGAATTGAAATGTATATACAAAATACATAAAATAATGTAGATTTGTATCAAAATATTCATAAAAATACCCATAAAATAATGCATTTTTTTTATTTATAAAAATATATATACCAAAATACACATCAAAAAATTAAATTTGTATTAAAATAAATATACAAAAAACACATACAATAAGGTAAATTTGTATTGAAATAGATATGCAAAATACATATAAAACAATGTAAATTTGTTTCAAAATATATATACGAATACACATAAAATAACGTAGATTTCTATAAAAATATATATACAAAATACACATAAAATGAAGTAAATACGTATAAAAAAATGTATACAAAATACACATAAAATAATGTAAATTCGTATCAAAATAAATATACAAAATACCAATAAAAGAATGTGTATTTGTATAAATATAAATATACAAAATACACATAAAATAACGTAAATTTATATTAAACTATATACAAAAATACACAGAAGTATTTTAATTTGTATGAAAATAGATATACAAAATAAGTTAAATTCGTTTCAAATTCAATAAACAAAATTCAGATAAAAGAACGTATATTTGTAGAAAAAATAAATATACAAAATACACATTAAATAACGAAAACTTGTATGAAAATATATAAAAAAATAAACAAAAATAATTTCAATTTGTATGAAAATAAAGATGCAAAATACCCATAAAATAAAGCATATTTTTATAAAAATACATACACAAAAATACACATACATTAATCAAATTTGTATTAAAATTAATATACAAAATGCAGCTGTATAATGTAAATTTGTATTGAAAAAATATGCAAAATACACATAAAACAATGTAAATTTGTTTCAAAATATATATACGAATACACATAAGATAACGTAGATTTCTATAGAAATATATATACAAAATACACTTGAAATAATGTAAATACGTATAAAAATATATATACGAATACACAAAAAATAACGTAGATTTCTATAAAAATATATATACAAAATACACATAAAATGAAGTAAATATGTATAAAAAAATGTATACAAAATACACATAAAATAATGTAAATTCGTATCAAAATATATATACAAAATACCAATAAAAGAATGTGTATTTATATAAATATAAATATACAAAATACACATAAATAACGTAAATTTATATAAAACTATATACAAAAATACACAGAAGTATTTTAATTTGTATGAAAATAGATATACAAAATAAGGTAAATTCGTTTCAAATTCAATAAACAAAATTCAGATAAAAGAACGTATATTTGAAGAAAAAATAAATATACAAAATACACATTAAATAACGAAAATTTGTATGAAAATATATAAAAAAATAAACAAAAATAATTTCAATTTGTATGAAAATAAAGATGCAAAATACCCATAAAATAAAGCATATTTTTATAAAAATACATACACAAAAATACACATACATTAATCAAATTTGTATTAAAATTAATATACAAAATGCACATACACTAATGTAAATTTGTATTGAAAAAAATATGCAAAATACACATAAAACAATGTAAATTTGTTTCAAAATATATATACGAATACACATAAGATAACGTAGATTTCTATAGAAATATATATACAAAATACCCTGTAAATAATGTAAATACGTATAAAAATATATATACAAAATACACATTAAATAATGTTAATTCGTGTCAAAATAAATAAAAAAAATATCATGAAAAGAATGTGTATTTGTATGAAAATAGATATACAAAATACACATAAAATAACCTAAATTTGTATAAAACTATATACAAAAATAAACAAAAATAATTTAAACTTGTATGAAAATAAATATACAAAAAACATAAAATTAGGTAGATTTGTATTGAAATACATATACAAAATACACATAAAATAATGTAAATTTGAATGAAAATATATAAACATATAGACTTAAAATAACGTAAATTTGTATCAAATATATATACAAAAAACACATTAAATAATGTAAATATGTATAAAAAAAATATACAAAACACAAATAAAATAATGTAAAATCGTATGAAAATAGATACAGAAAATATTAATAAAATAATGTAAATTTGTATGAAAATTAAGATTCAAAATACACATGTCATGTGTATTCGTATATATATTTTGAAACAAATTTACATTGTTTATATGTATTTTGCATATCTATTTTTGTGTATTCTGTATTTATTTTTGTTATACATAGAAAAATGTAAAATCGTATCAAAATAAGTACACAGAATATAAATAAAATAATTTAAATTTGTATGAAAACAAAGATGCAAAATACCCATAAGATAAAGCATTTTTTTTTTAAATACATATACAAAAATACACATGGAATAATTAAATTTGTATTAAAATTAATATACAAAATGCACACATACAATAAGGTAAATTTGTATTGAAAAAAAACGCAAAATACAAATAAAACATTGTAAATTTGTTTCAAAATATATATACGAATACACATAAAATAACGTAGATTTCTATAGAAATATATATACAAAATACACATGAAATTATGTAAATACGTATAAAAATATATATATAAAATACATATTAAGTAATGTAAATTCGTGTCAAAATAAATAAACAAAATATAATGAAAAGAATGTGTATTTGTATGAAAATAAATAATAGATAATTAATTTGTATGAAATATATATGCAAGATATACATTAAATAAGGTAAATATGTATAAAAAAAATATATACAAAAAACAAATAGAATAATGTAAGATCGTATCAAAATAAATACACCGAATATTAATAAAATAATGTAAATTTGTATGAAAATAAAGATGCAAAATTCCCATCAAATAGCGCATTTCTTATAAAAATATATATACCAAAATACACATAAAATATTTAAATTTGTATTGATATAAATATACAAAATGCACATACAATAAGGTAAACTTCTATTAAAAGAGATATGCAAAAATACATATAAAACAAAGTAAATTTGTTTCAAAATATATATACGAATACACATAAAATAACGTAGATTTCTATAAAAATATATAAACAAAATACACATAAAATTAGGTAAATACGTATAAAAAAATGGAAACAAAATACACATAAAATAATGTAAATTCGAAACAAAATAAATAAACAAAATACCAATAAAAGAATGTGTATTTGTATAAATATAAATGTACAAAATACACATACAAAATAAACATAAAATAAGGTAAATTTGTAATGAAATATATGTACAAAATACACATAAAATAATGTAAATTTATATGAAAATATATATACAAATACACATAAAATACCATGAATTTGTATAAAATTATATATTCAAAATAAATATCAAATAATGTAAATGCGTATAAAAATATATACGAATACACGCAATAAAATTACGTAAATTTTTATGAAAATATATATACAAAATACACATAAAATAATGTAAATACATAGAAAAATATATATACAAAATACACATAAAATAATGTAAATTCGTATCAAAATAAATAAATAAAATTTCCTCTAAAAGAATGTATATGTGTAGGAAAATATATATTCAAAATACAAATAAAAAAAAATTTGTATAAAAATAATACAAAAATACGCAAAAATAATTTAAATTTGAAAATAGATATGCAAAATACAAATGAAATTAGGCAAATTTTTATTGAAATACATATATAAACATATAAATATATAAACAAATACACATAAGATAACGCAAATTTCCATAAAATATATGTACAAAATATACATTAAATAATGTAAATATGTCTAAAAATATATATACAAAATACACAGAATAACGTAAAATCGTATCAAAATAAATAAACAGACAATCAATAAAATAATGTAAATTTGTATGAAAATAAAGATGCAAAATACCCATATAATAACGCATATTTGTTTAAAAATATATATACAAAATTACACATAAAATAATTAAATTTGCATCAAAATAAATATACAAAAGGCACATACAATAAAGAAAATTTGTATTGAAATAGATATGCGAAATACACATAAATAATGTAAATTTGTATCAAAATATATATACGAATACACATAAGATAGAGTAAATTTCTATGAAAATATATATTCAAAATACATATAAAATTATGTAAATAAGTATAAAAATATATATATCAAATACACCTAAAATAATGAAAACTCGTATCAAAATAAATAAACAAAATTCCGATAAAAGAACGTATATTTGTAGGAAAATAAATATACAAAATTCACATAAAATTACGAAAATTTGAATAAAAATATATACTAAAATACACAAAATTAATTTAAATTTGTATGAAAATAGATATACATAATACACATATAATTAGTTAAATTTGTATTTAAATACATGTACAAAATACACATAAAATAATGTAAATTTGTATAAAATGAAAACAAATTCACATAAAATAACGTTCATTTGTATGAAATATATATACAAAATATACATAGAATAATGTAAAATCGTATCAAAATAAATACACAGAATATCAATAAAATAATGTAAATTTGTATGAAAATAAAGATGCAAAATACCCATAAAATAAAGCATTTTTTTATGAAAATACATATACAAAAATACACATAGAATAATTAAATTTGTATTAAAATTAATATACAAAATGCACGTACAATAAGGTAAATTTATATTGAAAAAATATGCAAAATGCACATAAAACAATGTATATTTGTTTCAAAATATATATACGAATACACATAAAATAACATATATTTCTATAGAAATATATATAAAAAATACACATGAAATGACGTAAACACGTATAAAAATATATATACACAATACACAATAAATAATGTGAATTCGCGTCAAAATAAATAAACAAAATATCAATAAAAAATGTGTATTTGTATGAAAATAGATATACAAAATACACATAAAATATTTTAAATTCATATAAAACTCTTTTTATAAAAATATATATACCAAAATAATAAAAATTTTAAATTTGTATTACAATAAATATACAAAATGCACATACAATAAGGTAAATTTGTATTGAAAGAGATATGCAAAAATACATATAAAACAATGTAAATTTGTTTCAAAATATATATACGAATACAAATAAAAAAACGCAGATTTCTATAAAAATATATATACAAAATACACATAAAATTAAGTAAATACGTATAAAAAAATGTATACAAAATACACATAAAATAATGTAATTTCAATTAAAATAAATGTAAATTTGAATGAAAAATATAAAAAAAAATACACTTAAAAATAAAAAATTTCTATAAAATATATATGCAAGATACACATTAAATAATGTAAATGTGTATAAAAAAAATATATACAAAAAACAAATAGAATAATGTAAAATCGTATCAAAATAAATACACAGAAATTTACATATGAAATTATGTAAATACGTATAAAAATATATATACAAAACACATATCAAATAATGTAAATTCGTGTCAAAATAAATAAACAAAATATCATGAAAAGAATGTGTATTTGTATGAAAATAGATAATAGATAATAAATTTGTATAAAATATATATGCAAGATACACCTTAAATAATGTAAATATGTATAAAAAAGTATATACAAAAAACAAATAGAATAATGTAAAATCGTATCAAAATAAATACACCGAATATTAATAAAATAATGTAAATTTGTATGAAAATAAAGATGCAAAATTCCCATAAAATAGCGCATTTCTTATAAAAATATATATACCAAAATACACATAAAATTTTTATATTTGTATTGAAATAAATATACAAAATCCATATACAATAAGGTAAATTTGTATCGAAAGAGATATGCAAAAATACATATAAAACAATGTAAATTTGTTTCAAAATATATATACGAATACAAATAAAAAAACGTAGATTTCTATAAAAATATATATACAAAATACACATAAAATTACGTAAATACGTATAAAAAATGTATTCAAAATACACATAAAATAATGTAAATTCGAATTAAAATAAATAAACAAAATACCAATAAAAGAATGTGTATTTGGATAAATATAAATATACAAAATACATATACAAAATAAACATAAAATAAGGAAGATTAGTAATAAAATATATGTACAAAATACACATACAATAATGTAGATTTATATGAAAATATATATACAAATACACATAAAATACCATGAATTTGTATAAAAATATATATTCAAAATAAATATTAAATAATGTAAGAGCGTATAAAAATATATATACAAAGTACATATAAAATGAAAATTAAGATGCAAAATACCTATAAAATAACGCATTTTTTATAAAATTATTGATACCAAAATAAACTTAAATATTTGAACTTTTATTAAAATAAATATACAAAATGCACATACAATATGGTAAATTTGTATTGAAATAGATATGGAAAATACATATAAAATAATGTAAATTTGTTTCAAAATATATATACGAATACACATAAAATAACGTAGATTTCTATAAAAATACATATACAAAAAACATAAAATTAAGTAAATACGTATAAAAAAATGTATACAAAATACACATAAAATAATGTAAATTCGTATAAATGTAAAGAAACAATTTACCAATAAAAGAATGTGTATTTGTATAAATATAAATATACAAAATGCAGATAAAATAACGTAAATTTATATAAAACTATATACATAAAATAACGCAAATTTCTATAAAAATATATGTGCAAAAATGAATATTAGATAAATTTGCATAAAAATATATATACAAAACACACATTTGATAATGTAAATGAGTATAAAAATATGTATACAAAATACCTATGAAATAATCTAAATTCGTATCGAATTAAATTAAGAAATACCAATAAAATAAAGTAATTTTGGATGAAAATATATATACAAAATACACATAAAATCACCTAAATACAAATACAAATCTACACATAAAATAATTTAAAATTGAATGAAATAAATATACAAAATAAACATAAAAGAAGGTAAATTTGTAATGAAATATATGAAAAAATACACATAAAATAATATAAATTTGTATGAAAATATATATACAAATACACATTAAATAACATGAATTTGTATAAAATGTGTATCAAAATATATACTTATACACACAATAAAATAACTTAATTTTTTTTATGAAAATGTATATACAAAATACACATAAAATAATTTAAATACGTAGAAAAATATATATACAAAAAACACCTAAAATAATGTAAATATGTATGAAAATATATAAACAAATACACATAAAATAATGTAAATTTGGATAAAAAATATATACAAAATGAACATTAAATAATGTAAATATGTATAAAAAAATATATACAAAAAACACATAGAATAATGTTAAATCGAATCAAAATAAATAAAGAGAATATCAATAAAATAATGTAAATTTGTATGAAAATAAAGATGGAAAATATCCATATAATAACGCATATTTGCATCAAAATATATATACAAAAATACATATCAAAATAATTAAATTTGTATTAAAATAAATATACAAAATGTACGTACAATAAAGTAAATTTGTATTAAAAAAAATATGCAAAATACATATCAATAATGTAAATTTGTATCAAAATATATATACGAATACTCATAAAATAGAGTAAATTTCTATGAAAATTTACATACAAAATAGATATACAAAATACACATATAACTAGTTAAATTTGTATTTAAATACATGTACAAAAAACACATAAAATAATGTAGATTTGTATGAAATGAAAACAAATACATTTTATATAAAATATATATACAAAATACACATAGAATAATGTAAAATCATATCAAAATAAATACACAAACTATCAATAAAATAATGTAAATTTGTATGAAAATAAAGATGCAAAATACCCATAAAATAAAGCATATTTTTAAAAAAATACATATACAAAAATACACATAGATTAATCAAATTTGTATTAAAATTAATATACAAAATGCATATACAATAAGGTAAATTTGTATTGAAAAAATATGCAAAATACACAAAACAATGTAAATTTGTTTCAAAATATATATACGAATACACATAAAATAACGTGGATTTCTATAGAAATATATATACAAAATACACTTGAAATAATGTAAATACGTATAAAAATATATATACAAAATACACATTAAATAATGTTCATTCGTGTCAAAATAAATAAAAAAAATATCATGAAAAGAATGTGTATTTGTATGAAAATAGATATACAAAATACACATAAAATAACCTAAATTTGTATAAAACTATATACAAAAATACACAAAAATAATTTAAACTTGTATGAAAATAAATATACAAAAAACATATAAAATTAGGTAAATTTGTATTGAAATACATATACAAAATACACATAAAATAATGTAAATTTGAATGAAAATATATAAACATCTAGACTTAAAATAATGTAAATTTGTATCAAATATATATACAAAAAACATATTAAATAATGTAAATATGTATAAAAAATATATACAAAACACAAATAAAATAATGTAGATTCGTATGAAAATAAATACAGAAAATATTAATAATATATTGTAAATTTGTATGAAAATTAAGATGCAAAATACCCATAAAATAACGCATTTTTTATAAAAATATATATACGAAAAAACATAAAATATTTGATTTTGTATTAAAATAAATAGATATACAAAATACACATAAAATAAGCTAAATTTGAATTGAAATATATATACAAAATACATAAAATAATGTAAATTTCTATCAAAATACTTATACAAATACACATAATAACGCATATTTGCATAAAAACATATATACAAAAATACATATAAAATAATTAAATTTGTATTAAAATAAATATACAAAATGCACGTACAATAAAGTAAATTTGTCTTGAAATAGATATGCAAAATACACATTAATAATGTAAATTTGTATCCAAATATATATACGAATACTCATAAAATAGAGTAAATTTCTATTAAAATATACATACAAAATAGATATACAAAATACACATATAACTAGTTAAATTTGTATTTAAATACATGTACAAAAAACACATAAAATAATGTAGATTTGTATAAAATGAAAACAAATACATTTTATATAAAATATATATACAAAATACACATAGAATAATGTAAAAACATATCAAAATAAATACACAGAATATCAATAAAATAATGTAAATTTGTATGAAAATAAAGATGCAAAATACCAATAAAATAAAGCATATTTTTATAAAAATACATTTACAAAAATACACATAGATTAATCAAATTTGTATTAAAATTAATATACAAAATGCACATACAATAAGGTAAATTTGTATTGAAAAAATATGCAAAATACACATAAAACAATGTAAATTTGTTTCAAAATATATATACGAATACACATAAAATAACGCAGATTTCTATAGAAATATATATACAAAATACACTTGAAATAATGTAAATACGTATAAAAATATATATACAAAATACACATTAAATAATGTTAATTCGTGTCAAAATAAATAAACAAAATACCATGAAAAGAATGTGTATTTGTATGAAAATAGATATACAAAATACACATAAAATAACCTAAATTTGTATAAAACTATATACAAAAATACACAAAAATAATTTAAACTTGTATGAAAACAAATATAAAAAAACATATAAAAATAGGTAAATTTGTATTGAAATACATATACAAAATACACTGAAAATAATGTAAATTTGAATGAAAAAATATAATCATATAGACTTTAAATTACGTAAATTTGTATCAAATATACATGTATTTAAATACAAATTTAACTAATTATATGTGTATTTTGTATATCTATTTCCATACAAACTGAAATTTATTTTTTTGTTTTTTTGTATATACTTTTATTCAAATTTTCGTAATTTTATGTGTATTTTGTATATTTATTTTCCTACAAATATACGTTCTTTTATCGGAATTTTGTTTATTTATTTTGATACGAATTTTCATTTTTTTAGGTGTATTTGATATATATATTTTTATACTTATTTACATAATTTTATATATATATTGAATATATATTTTCATAGAAATTTACTCTATATGTATATACAAAAAAACACAAAAATAATTTAAGTTTGTATGAAAATAAATATACAAAATACACATAAAATTAGATAAATTTGTATTGAAATACATATACAAAATACCCTTAAAATAATGTAAATTTGAATGAAATTATACAAACAAATACACTTAAAATGACGTTAATTTGTATAAAATATATATAAAGAATACACATTAAATAATGAAAATATGTATAAAAAAATATTTGCAAAACACAAATAGTATAATATAAAATCGTATCAAAATATATACACAGAATATTAATAAAATAATGTATATTTGTATGAAAACTAAGATGCAAAATACCTATAAGATAACGCATTTTTTTAAAAATAATATATACCAAAATACACATAAAATATTTGAATTTGTATTAAAATAAATATACAAAATGCACATACAATAAGGTAAATTTGTATTGAAATAAATATGCAAAAACATATAAAACAATGTAAATTTGTTTCAAAATATATACGAATACACATAAATAACGTAGATTTCTATAATATATATATATATATATATATATATATATATATATATATATATATATATATATATATATATATATATATATATATATATATATATATATATATATATATATATATATATATATATATATATACAAAATACAAATAAAATTAAGTAAATACGAAACAAAAATGTATTCAAAATACACATAAAATAATGTAAACTCGTATAAATATAAATAAACAAAATACCAATAAGAGAATGTGTATTTGTATAAATATAAATATACAAAATGCACATAAAATAACGTAAATTTGTATAAAACTATATACAAAAATACACAGAAGTAATTAAATTTGTATGAAAATAGATATACAAAATACACACAAAATAAGCTAAATTTGAATTGAAATATATATACAAAATACATAAAATAAAGTAAATTCGTTTCAAAATATTTTTAACAAATACACATATAATAACGTAAATTTGTAAAAAAATATATATACAAAATACACATTAAGTAATGTAAATACGTATAAAAAAATATTTACAAAATACACCAATAATCAAGTCATTCGTATCAAAATAAATCAACAAAAAACTAATTAAATAATGTAAATTTGTATGAGAAAACATATACAAAATACACATAAAATAACGTTTTAAGTTTCTATAAAAATATATGTACAAAAATGCACATAAAATTAGTTTGCATAAAAAAATATATACAAAACACACATTAGATAATGTAAATGAGTATAAAAATATGTTAATTAAATTAAGAAAATAACAATAAAATAATGTTATTTTGGATGAAAATATATATAGAAAACACACATAAAATAACCTAAATACAAATACAAATATACACATTAAATAATTTAAAATTGAATGAAATAAATATACAAAATAAACATAAAATAAGGTAAATTTGTAATAAAATATATGTAAGAATACACATAAAATAATATAAATTTGTATGAAAATATATATACAAATAGACATAAAATAACATGAATTTGTATAAAATTTGTTTCAAAATATATACGAATACACACAATAAAATAACGTAAATTTTTATGAAAATGTATATATAAAATACACATAAAATAATTTAAATACGTAGGAAAATATATATACAAAATACACATAAAACAATGAAAATTCGTAAAAAATTAAATACACAAAATTCCAATAAAAGAATGTATATTTGTAGGAAAATATATATACAAAAAACAAATAAAATAACTAAAATTTGTATAAAAATATATACAAAAATACACAAAAATAATTTAAATTTGTTTGAAAATAGATATGCAAAATACACATAAAGTTAGGCAAATTTGTATTGAAATACATATACAAAACTCACATAAAATAATGTAAATTTGTATGAAAATATATAAACAAATACATATAAAATAACGTAAATTTGGATAAAATATATATACAAAATATACATTAAATATTTTAAATATGAATAAAAGTATATTATATTTTATACATTTTTATTGATATTTGCGTTATTTATGTATTTTGTATATGTTTTCTAATAGAAATTTACATTATTTTATAGGTATTTTGTCTATATTTTGATACGAATTACATGATTATATGTGTATTTTGTACATATTTTTTTATACGTATTTACATTATTTAATGTGTGTTTTGTTTATATATTTTTATACAAATTTACGTTATCATATGTGTATTTGTATAAAAATTTTGATACCAATTTTCATTATATTTTGTATTTTATATATATATTTCAATTCAAATTTACCTTATTTTATGTGTATTTTGTATATCTATTTTCATACAAAATCAAATATTTTATGTTTTTTCGTATATATATTTTTATAAAAAATGCATTATTTTATGGGTATTTTGCATCTTAATTTTCATACAAATTTACATTATTTTATTAATATTTTCTGTATTTATTTTGATGCGATTTTACATTATTTAATTTGTGTTTTGTATATATTTTTGTATTCATTTTTACATTATTTAATGTGTTTTTTGATTATATATTTGATACAAATTTACGTTATTTTAAGTCTATATGTTTATATATTTTCATTCAAATTTACATTATTTAATGTGTATTTTGTATATGTATTTCAATACAAATTTACCTAATTTTATATGTTTTTTGTATATTTATTTTCATACAAGTTTAAATTATTTTTGTGTATTTTTGTATATAGTTTTTTACAAATTTAGGTTATTTTATGTGTATTTTGTATATCTATTTTCATACAAATACACATTCTTTTCATGATATTTTGTTTATTTTTTTTGACACGAATTAACATTATTTAATGTGTATTTTGTATATATATTTTTATACGTATTTACATTATTTCAAGTGTATTTTGTATATATATTTCTATAGAAATCTGCGTTATTTTATGTGTATTCGTATACATATTTTGAAACAAATTTACATTGTTTTATGTGTATTTTGCATATTTTTTTAATACAAATTTACCTTATTGTATGTGCATTTTGTATATTAATTTTAATACAAATTTGATTAATCTATGTGTATTTTTGTATATGTATTTTTTTTAAAATATGCTTTATTTTATGGGTATTTTGCATCTTTATTTTCATACAAATTTACATTATTTTATTGATATTCTGTGTATTTATTTTGATATGATTTTACATTATTCTATGTGTATTTTGTATATATATTTTATATAAAATGAATTTGTTTTCATTTCATACAAATCTACATTATTTTATGTGTTTTTTGTACATGTATTTAAATACAAATTTAACTAGTTATATGTGTATTTTGTATATCTATTTTGTATGTATATTTTCATAGAAATTTACTCTATTTTATGAGTATTCGTATATATATTTTGATACAAATTTACATTATTAATGTGTATTTTGCATATCTATTTCAATACAAATTTACTTTATTGTACGTGCATTTTGTATATTTATTTTAATACAAATTTAATTATTTTATATGTATTTTTGTATATATATTTTTATGCAAATATGCGTTACTATATGGATATTTTGCATCTTTATTTTCATACAAATTTATATTATTTTATTGATATTCTCTCTATTTATTTTGATACGATTTAACATTATTTTATGTGTTTTTTGTATATATTTTTTTATATATATATTTACATTATTTAATGTTAATTTTGTATATACTTTTTATCCAAATTTACATTATTTTATGTGTATTTGTTTATATATTTTCATACATATTTACACTATTTTATGTGTTTTTTGTATATATATTTTTCTACGTATTTAAATTATTTTATGTGTATTTTGTATATACATTTTCATAAAAAAATTACGTTATTTTATTGTGTGTATAAGTATATATTTTGATACAAATTTTATACAAATTCATGTTATTTAATGTGTATTTGTATATCTATTTTCATACAAATTTATATTATTTTACGTGTATTTTTTCATATATTTCATTACAAATTTACCTTATTTTATGTTTATTTTGTATATTTATTTCATTCAATTTTAAATTATTTTATGTGTATATTTGTATTTGTATTTAGGTTATTTTATGTGTTAAATATATATACGAATACACATAAAATAACGTAGATTTCTATAGAAATATATATACAAAATACACATGAAATGATGTAAATACGTATAAAAATATATATACAAAATACATATCAAATAATGTAAATTCGTGTCAAAATAAATAAACAAAATATCATGAAAAGAATGTGTATTTGTATAAAAATAGATAATAGATAATAAATTTGTATAAAATATATTTGCAAGATACTCATTAAATAATGTAAATATGTATAAAAAAGTATATACAAAAAACAAATAGAATATTGTAAATTCGTATCAAAATAAATACACCGAATATTAATAAAATAATGTAAATTTGTATGAAAATAAAGATGCAAAATTCCCATAAAATAGCGCATTTCTTATAAAAAAATATATACCAAAATACACATCAAATATTTAAATTTGCATTGAAATAAATATACAAAATGCACATACAATAAGGTAAATTTGTATTGAAAGAGATATGCAAAAATACATATAAAACAATGTAAATTTGTTTCAAAACATATATACGAATACAAATAAAAAAACGTAGATTTCTATAAAAAATATATATACAAAATACACATAAAATTAAGTTAAATACGTATAAAAAATGTATACAAAATACACATAAAATAATGTAAATTCGATTAAAATAATGTAAATTTGAATGAAAATATATAAAAAATACAAATACACTTAAAATAAAGTAAGTTTGTATAAAATATATATGCAAGTTAAACATTAAATAATGTAAATATGTATAAAAAAATATATACAAAAAAACAAATAGAAATGTAAAATCGTATCAAAATAAATAAACAGAATATCAATAAATAAAGTATATTTGTATGAAAATAAAGATGCCAAATTCCCAAAATTATCGCATTTTTATAAAATATATATACCATAATACACATAAAATATTTAAATTTGTATTGAAATAAATATACAAAATGCATATACAGTAAGGTAAATTTGTATTAAAAGAGATATTCAAAAATACATATAAAACAATGTAAATTTGTTTCAAAATATATATACGAATACACATAAAATAAAGTAGATTTCTATAGAAATAAATATACAAAATACATGTGAAGTTATGTAAATACGTATAAAAATATATATACAAAATACATATCAAATAATGTAAATTCGTGTCAAAATAAATAAACAAAATATCATGTAAAGAATGTGTATTTGTATAAAAATAGATAATAGATAATAAATTTGTATAAAATATATTTGCAAGATACTCATTAAATAATGTAAATATGTATAAAAAAGGATATACAAAAAACAAATAGAATATTGTAAATTCGTATCAAAATAAATACACCGAATATTAATAAAATAATGTAAATTTGTATGAAAATAAAGATGCAAAATTCCCATAAAATAGCGCATTTCTTATAAAAATATATATACCAAAATACACATAAATTTTTTAAATTTGTATTGAAATAAATATACAAAATGCACATACAATAATGTAAATTTGTATTGAAAGAGATATACAAAAATACATATAAAACAATGTAAATTTGTTTCAAAATATATATAGGAATACAAATAAAAAAACGTAGATTTCTATAAAAAATATATATACAAAATACACATATATGTATAAAAATATATTATATTATATATATTTTTATTGATATTTGCGTTATTTATGTGTATTTTGTATATGTTTTCTCATAGAAATTTACATTATTTTATTGGTATTTTGTCTATTTATTTTGATACGAATTACTTGATTATTTGTGTATTTTGTACATTTTTTTATACGTATTTACATTATTTAATGTGTATTTTGTTTATATATTTTTATACAAATTTACGTTATTATATGTGTATTTGTATAATTATTTTGATACAAATTTACATTATTTTATATATTTTGTATATATATTTCAATTCAAATACCAATAAAATAATATATATTTGAATATATAAATTTGTATGAAAAATATATACAAAATACACATAGAATAATGTCAAATCGTATCAAAATGAATGAGCAGAATATCAATAAAATAACGTAAGTTTGTATGAAAATAAAGATACAAAATACCCATAAAATAAAGCATATTTTTATAAAAATACATATACAAAAATACACATAGAATAATTAAATTTGTATTAAAATTAATATACAAAATGCGTATACAATAAGGTAAATTTGTGTTGAAAAAATAAGCAAAATACACATAAAAATGTAAATTTGTTTAAAAATCTATATGCGAATACACATAATATAACGTAGATTTCTATAGAAATATATATACAAAATACTCATGAAATGATGTAAATACGTATAAAAATATATATACAAAATACACATTAAATAATTTAAATTCTCGTCAAAATAAATAAACAAAATATCAATAAAAGAATGTGTATTTGTATGAAAATAGATATACAAAATACTCATAAAATAACCTAAGTTTGTATAAAACTATATACAAAAATACACAAAAATAATTTAAATTTGTAAGAAAATAAATATACAAAATACACATAAAATTAGGTAAATTTGTATTGAAATACATATACAAAATACACATAAAATAATGGAAATTTGAATGAAAATATATAAACATACACTTAAAATAACGTAAATTTGTATCAAATATATATACAAAATGCTAATTAAATAATGTAAATATGTATAAAAAAATATATACAAAACACAAATAGAATAATGTAAAATCGTATCAACAATAAATACACATAATATTAATAAAATAATGTAAATTTGTATGAAAATAAAGATGCAAAATAGCCATAAAATAACGCATTTTTTATAAAAATATATATACGAAAATACACATAAAATATTAAAATTTGTATTAAAATAAATATAAAAAATGCACATACTATAAGGTAAATTTGTATTGAAATAGATATGCAAAATACATATAAAACAATGTAAATTTGTTTCAAAATATATATACGAATACACATAAAATAACGAAGATTTCTAAAAAATATATACAAAATACACATAAAATGAAGTAAATACGTATAAAAAATTGAATACAAAAAATACATAAAAATCGTATCAAAATAAATAAACAAAATACCAGTAAAAGAATGTGTATTTGTAAAAATATAAATATACAAAATGCACATAAAATATCGTAAATTTGTATAAAACTATATACAAAAATACACAGAAGTAATTAAATTTGTTTGAAAATATATGTACAAAATACAGCTAAAATAAGCTAAATTTGAATTGAAACGTACATACAAAATACATAAAATAATGTAAATCTGTATCAAAATATTTATACAAATACATATAATAACGTAGATTTGTTTAAAAATATATAAACAAAATACACATTAAGTAATGTAAATACGTATAAAAAATATGTACAAAATACACATATAATCATGTAATTCGTATCAAAATAAATCAACAAAATAGCAATAAAATAATGTAAATTTCTATGAGAAAACATACAAATAACGCAAATTTCTGTAAAAATATATGTACAAAAATGCACATAAAATAAAGTAAATTTGCAAAAAAATATATATACAAAACACACACTAAATAATGTAAATGCGTACATAAAAAAACTTAAATTTGTATAAAACTATATACAAAAATACACAAAAATAATTTAAATTTGTTTGAAAAGAAATATACAAAATACACATAAAATTAGGTAAATTTGTATTGAAATACATATACAAAATACACATCAAATAATGTAAATTTGAATGAAAATATATAAACAAATACACTTAAAATAACGTAAATTTGTATAAAATATATATGCAAGATACACATTAAATAATGTAAATGTGGATAAAAAATATATATACAAAAAACAAATAGAATAATGTAAAAACGTATCAAAATAAATACACAGAATATCAATAAAATAAAGTAAATTTATGAAAATAAAGATGCAAAATCTCAAAATTATCGCATTTTTATAAAAATATATTTACCAAAATACACATAAAATATTTAAATTTGTATTGAAATAAATATACAAAATGCATATACAGTAAGGTAAATTTGTATTGAAAGAGATATTCAAAAATACATAATAAAACAATGTAAATTTGTTTCAAAATATATATACGAATACACATAAAATAAAGTAGATTTCTGTAGAAATATATATACAAAATACATATGAAATTATGTAAATACGTATAAAAATATATATACAAAATACATATCAAATAATGTAAATTCGTGTCAAAATAAATAAACAAAATATCATCAAAAGAATGTGTATTTGTATGAAAATAGATAATAGATAGTAAATTTGTATAAAATATATATGCAAGATACACATTAAATAATGTAAATATGTATATAAAAGTATATACAAAAAATAAATACAATAATGTAACATCGTATCAAAATAAATACACCGAATATTAATAAAATAATGTAAATTTGTATGAAAATAAAGATGCAAAATTCCCATAAAATAGCGCATTTCTTATAAAAATATATATACCAAAATACACATAAAATATTTAAATTTGCATTGAAATATATATACAAAATGCACATACAATAAGGTAAATTTGTATTGAGAGAGATATCCAAAAATACATATAAAACAATGTAAATTTGTTTCAAAATATATATACGAATACAAATAAAAAAACGTAGATTTCTATAAAAATATATATATACAAAATACACATAACATTAAGTAAATACGTATAAAAAAATGTATACAAAATACACATAAAATAATGTAATTTCGAATTAAAATAAATGTAAATTTGAATGAAAATATAAAAACAAATACACTTAAAATAACGTAAATTTGTATAAAATATATATGCAAGATACATATTAAATAATGTAAATGTGTATAAAAAAATATATACAAAAAACAAATAGATGTGTATTTTGTATATCTATTTTCATACAAATACACATTCTTTTCATGATATACACAAAAGTAGATATGCAAAATCCATATAAACAATGTAAATTTGTTTCAAAATATATATACGAATACACATGACATGGGTATTTTGAATCTTAATTTTCATACAAATTTTCATTATTTTATTAATATTTTCTGTATTTATTTTGATACGATTTTACATTATTTTATTTGTGTTTTGTATATATTTTTTATACATATTTACATTATTTAATGTGTTTTTTGTATATATATTTCATACAAATTTACGTTACTTTAAGTCTATATGTTTATATATTTTCATTCAAATTTACATTATTTTATATGTATTTTGTATATGTGTTTCAATACAAATTTACCTAATTTTATGTTTTTTGTATATTTATTTTCATACAAGTTTAAATTATTTTTGTTTATTTTTGTATATAGTTTTATACAAATTTAGGTTATTTTATGTGTATTTTGTATATCTATTTTCATACAAATACACATTCTTTTCATGATATTTTTTTTATTTATTTTGACACGAATTAACATTATATAATGTGTATTTTGTATATATATTTTTATACGTATTTACATTATTTCAAGTGTATTTTGTATATATATTTCTATAGAAATCTACGTTATTTTATGTGTATTCGTATATATATTTTGAAACAAATTTACATTGTTTTATGTGTATTTTGCATATTTTTTCAATACAAATTTACATTATTGTATGTGCATTTTGTATATTAATTTTAATACAAATTTGATTAATCTATGTGTATTTTTGTGTATGTATTTTTATAAAAATATGCTTTATTTTAGGGGTATTTTGCATCTTTATTTTCATACAAACTTACATTATTTTATTGATATTCTGTGTATTTATTTGGTATGATTTTACATTATTCTATGTGTATTTTGTATATATATTTTATATAAAATGTATTTGTTTTCATTTCATACAAATGTACATTATTTTATGTGTTTTTTGTACATGTATTTAAATACAAATTTAACTAGTTATATGTGTATTTTGTATATCTATTTTGTATGTATATTTTCATAGAAATTTACTCTATTTTATGAGTATTCGTATATATATTTTGATACAAATTTATATTATTGATGTGTATTTTGCATATCTATTTCAATACAAATTTTCTTTATTGTACGTGCATTTTGTATATTTATTTTAATACAAATTTAATTATTTTATATGTATTTTTGTATATATATTTTTATGCAAATATGCGTTATTAAATGGATATTTTGCAGCTTTATTTTCATACAAATTTACATTATTTTATTGATATTCTCTTTATTTATTTTGATACGATTTAACATTATTCTATGTGTATTTTGTATATATTTTTTTATACATATTTACATTATTTAAGATTTATTTTGTATATATATTTTATCCAAATTTACATTATTTTATGTGTATTTGTTTATATATTTTTATACAAATTTACATTATTTTATGTGTATTTTGTATATACATTTTCATAAAAAATTACGTTATTTTATTGTGTGTATTCGTATATATTTTGATACAAATTTTATACAAGTTCATGTTATTTAATGTGTATTTGTATATATATTTTCATACAAATTTATATTATTTTATGTGTAATTTTTCATATATTTCATTACAAAGTTATCTTATTTTATGTTTATTTTGTATATATATTTCATTCAATTTTAAATTATTTTATGTGTATATTTGTATTTGTATTTAGGTTATTTTATATGTATTTTGTATATATATTTTCATCCAAAATTACATTATTATATTGGTATTTTCTTAATTTAACTCGATACGAGTTTAGATTATTTCATAGGTATTTTGTATACATATTTTTATACTCATTTACATTATCTAATGTGTGTTTTGTATATATATTTTTATGCAAATTTATTTTATGTTCATTTTTGTACATTTATTTTTATAGATATTTGCGTTATTTTATGTATAGTTTTATATAAATTTACATTATTTTATGTGCATTTTGTATATTTATATTTATACAAATACACATTCTTTTATTGCTATATTGTTTATTTATATTTTTACGAATTTACATTATTTTATGTGTATTTTGTATACATTTTTTTATACGTATTTACTTAATTTTATGTGTATTTTGTATATGTATTTTTATAGAAATCTACGTTATTTTATGTGTATTCGCATATATATTTTGAAACAAATTTACATTATTTTATATGTATTTTGCATATCTATTTCAATACAAATTTACCTTATTGTATGTGCATTTTGTATATTTATTTTGATACAAATTCAAATAATTTATGTGTATTTTGGTGTCAATAATTTTATAAAAAATGCGTTATTTTATAGGTATTTTTCATCTTAATTTTCATACAAATTTACATTATTTTATTAATATTCTGTGTATATATTTTGATACGATTTTACATTATTCTATTTGTGTTTTGTATATATTTTTTTATACATATATACATTATTTAATGTGTATTTTGTATATATATTTCATACAAATTTACGTTATTATATGTGTATTTGTTTATATATTTTCTTTCAAATTTACATTATTTTATGTGTATTTTGTATATGTATTTCAATAGAAATTAACCTAATTTTATGTGTATTTTGTATATTTTTTTCCATACAAATTTAAATTATTTTTGTGTATTTTTGTATATAGTTTTATACAAATTTAGGTTATTTTATGTACGCATTTACATTATTTAATGTGTGTTTTGTATATATATTTTTATCCAAAGTTAATTTGTTTTACGTTCATTTTTGGACATATATTTTTTTAGAAATTAGCGTTATTTTATATGTATTTGTATGTTTTCTCATACAAATTTACATTATTTTATTGCTATTTTGTTTATTTAGTTTGATACGAATTACATGATTATATGTGTATTTTGTTCATATTTTTTATACGTATTTACATTACTTAATGTGTATTTTGTTTATATATTTTTAAACAAATTTACGTTATTATATGTATTTTTATAAATATTTTGATACAAATTTACATTATTTTATGTATTTTGTATATACATTTCAATTCAAATTTAGCTTATTTTATCTGTATTTTGTATATCTATTTTCATACGAATTTAACTACTTCTGTGTATTTTTGTATATAGTTTTATACAAATTTACGTTATTTTATGTGTATTTTGTATATTTATATATATACAAATACACATTCTTTTATTGGTATTTTGTTTATTTATTTTGATACGAATTTACATTATTTTATGTGTATTTTGTATATATTTTTTTATACGTATTTACTTCATTTTACGTGTATTTTGTATATATTTTTATACAAATCTACGTTATTTTATGTGTATTCGTATATATATTTTGAAACAAATTTACATTGTTTTATATGTATTTTGCATATTTATTTCAATACAGATTTACCTTATTGTATGTGTATTTTGTGTATTTATTTTAATACAAATAAATTTTTTTATGTGTATTTTTATATATATATTTAAAAAAAAGCGTTATTTTATGAGTATTTTGCTTCTTTATTTTCATACAAATTTACATTATTTTATTAATATTCTGTGTATTTATTTTGATACGATTTTACATTATTCTATTTGTGTTTTGTATATATTTTTTTTATACAAATTTACGTTATTTTAAGTGTATTTGTTTATGTATTTTCATTCAAATTTACAGTATTTTATGTGTATTTTGTATATGTATTTCAATACAAATTTACCTAATTTTATGTGTATTTTGTATATTTATTTTCATACAAATTTAAATTATTTTTGTGTATTTTTGTATATAGTTTTATACAAATTTATGTTATCTTATGTGTATTTTGTATATTTATTTTCATACAAATACACATTCTTTTATTGACATTTTGTTTATTTATTTTGACGAGAATTTACATTATTTAATGTGTATTTTGTATATATACTTTTATACGTATTTACATTCTTTCATGTGTATTTTGTATAGTTATAAAAAATGCGTTATTTTATGGGTATTTTGCATCTTTATTTTTATACAAATTTACATTATTTTATTTTAATACGATTTTACATTATTCTATTTGTGTTTTGTATATATATTTTTTATACATATTTACATTATTTAATGAGTATTTTATATATATGTTATACAAATTTATGTTAATTTAAGTGTATTTGTTTATATATTTTCATTCAAATTTACATTATTTTATGTGTATTTTGTATATGTATTTCTTTACAAATTTACCTAATTTTATGTGTATTTTGTATATTTATTTTCATACAAATTTAACTTATTTTTGTGTATTTTTATATATAGTTTTATACAAATTTACGTTATTTTATGTGTATTTTGTATATGTATTTTCATACAAATACACATTCTTTTATTGATATTTTTATTATTTATTTTGACACGAATTTACATTATTTAATGTGTATTTTGTATATATATTTTTATACGTATTTACAACATTTCATGTGTATTTTGTATATATATTTCTATATAAATCTACTTTATTTTATGTGTATTCGTATATATATTTGAAACAAATCTACATTATTTTATGTGTATTTTGTATATATATTTCATTATAAATTTGCCTTATTTTAAGTTTATTTTTATATCTATTTTCATTCAAATTCAAATCATTTTATGTTTATATATTTATTTGTATTTACGTTATTTTATGTGTATTTTCTATATATATTTTCATTCAAAATTACATTATTTTATCGGTATTTTGTTCATTTATTTCGATACGAATTTAGATTATTTCATGTGTATTTTCTATACATATACATATAGAGTAAATTTCTATGAAAATATATATTCAAAATACATATAAAATTATGTAAATAAGTATAAAAATATATATATCAAATACACCTAAAAAAATGAAAACTCGTATCAAAATAAATAAATAAAATTCCGATAAAAGAACGTATATTTGTAGGAAAATAAATATACAAAATACACATAAAATTATGAGAATTTGAATAAAAATATATACTGAAATACACACAATTAATTTCAATTTGTATGAAAAGAGATATACAAAATACCCATATAATTAGTTAAATTTGTATTTAAATACATGTACAAAATTCACATAAAATAATGTAAATTTGTATGAAATGAAAACAAATTCACATAAAATAACGTACATTGGTATAAAATAGATATACAAAATATACATAGAATAATGTAAAATCGTATTAAAATAAATACACAGAATATCAATAAAATAATGTAATTTTGTATGAAAATAAAGATGCAAAATACCCATAAAATAAAGCATATTTTTATAAAAATACATATATAAAAATACACATAGAATAGCTAAATTTGTATTAAAATTAATATACAAAATGCACGTACAATAAGGTAAATTTGTATTGAAAAAATATGCAAAATGCACATAAAACAATGTATATTTGTTTCAAAATATATATACGAATACACATAAAATAACGTATATTTCTATAGAAATATATATACAAAATACACATGAAATGACGTAAATACGTATAAAAATATATATACACAATACACATTAAATAATATAAATTCGCATCAAAATAAATAAACAAAATATCAATAAAAGAATGTGTATGAAATGACGTAAATACGTATAAAAATATATATACACAATACACATTAAATAATATAAATTCGCATCAAAATAAATAAACAAAATATCAATAAAAGTGTATGTGTATGAAAATAGATATACAAAATACACATAAAATATTGTAAATTTGTATAAAACTCTATACAAAAATACACAAATTTTTTTTAAATTTTTATAAAATATATATACAAAATACACATGAAATTAGGTAAATTTCTATTGAAATACATATACAAAATACACATAAAATAATGTAAATTTGAATAAAAGCATATAAACAAATACACTTAAAATAACGAAAATTTGTATGAAATATATATAGAAAATACACATTAAATAATGTATATATGTATAAAAAAATATATACAAAACAAAAATAGAATAATGTAAAATAATATCAAAATAAATACACAGAATATAAATAAAGTAATGTAAATTTGTATGAAAATAAAGATGCAAAATACCCATAAAACAACGCATTTTTTATGAAAATATATATACCAAAATGCACATAAAATATTTAAATTTGTATTACAATAAATATACAAAATGCACATACAATAAGGTAAATTTGTATTGAAATAGATATGCAAAATACATATAAAACAATGTAAATTTGTTTCAAAATATACATACGAATACACATAAAATAATGTAGATTTCTATAAAATATATATACAAAATACACATAAAATGAAGTAAATACGTATAAGAAAATGTATACAAAATACACATAAAATAATGTAAATTCGTATCAAAATAAATAAACTAAATGCCAATAAAAGAATGTTTACTTGTATAAATATAAATATACAAAATACACATAAAATAACGTAAAATTGTATAAAACTATATGCAAAAATAAACAAAAATAATTAAATTTGTATGAAAATAGATATACAAAAGACACATAAAATAAGCTAAATTTGAATTGAAATAAATATAGAAAATACATAAAATAATGTAAATTTGTATAAAAATATATATTCAAATACACATATAATAACGTAAATTTGTATAAAAATATATAAACAAAATACACATTAAATAATGTAAATACGTATAAAAGATATGTACGTAATGTAAAAAAATTTAAAATTAAAGATGCAAAATACCCATAAAATATCTCATATTTAAAAAAAAATATATACAAAAATACACATAAAATAATTAAATTTGTATTAAAATAAATATACAAAATACACATACAATAAGGTAGATTTTAATTGAAATAGATATGCAAAAAACACATAAAATAATGATTTTTTTTTATCAAAATATATACGAATACACACAATAAAATTTTTATGAAAATATATATACATAATACACATAAAATAATGTAAATACATAAAAAATATATATACAAAATACACATAAAATAATGTAAATTTGTATCAAAATAAATAAACAAAATTTCCTCTAAAAGAATGTTTATGTGTAGGAAAATATATATACAAAATACAAATAAAATAAAAAAAATTTGTATAAAAATAATATAAAAATACACATAAATAATTTAAATTTGTTTGGAAATAGATATGCAAAATACAAATGAAATTAGGCAAATTTTTTTTGAAATTCATATACAAAATACACATAAAATAATGTAAATTTGTATGAAAATATATAAACAAATACACATAAGATAACGTAAATTTCCATAAAATATATGTACAAAATATACATTAAATAATGTAAATATGTCTAAAAATATATATACAAAATACACAGAATAACGTAAAATCGTATCAAAATAAATAAACAGACAATCAATAAAATAATGTAAATTTGTATGAAAATAAAGATGCAAAATACCCATATAATAACGCATATTTGTTTAAAAATATATATACAAAAATACACATAAAATAATTAAATTTGCATCAAAATAAATATAAAAAAGGCACATACAATAAAGAAAATTTGTATTGAAATAGATATGCGAAATACACATAAATAATGTAAATTTGTATCAAAATATATATACGAATACATATAAAATAGAATAAATTTCTATGAAAATATATATTCAAAATACATATAAAATTATGTAAATAAGTATAAAAATATATATATCAAATACACCTAAAATAATAAAAACTCGTGTGAAAATAAATAAACAAAATTCCAATAAAAGAACGTATATTTGTAGGAAAATAAATATACAAAATTCACATAAAATTACGAAAATTTGAATAAAAATATATACTAAAATACACAAAATTAATTTCAATTTTTATGAAAATAGATATACATAATACACATATAATTAGTTAAATTTGTATTTAAATACATGTACAAAATACACATAAAATAATGTAAATTTGTATGAAATGAAAACAAATTCACATAAAATAACGTTCATTTGTATGAAATATATATACAAAATATACATAGAATAATGTAAAATCGTATCAAAATAAATACACAGAATATCAATAAAATAATGTAAATTTGTATGAAAATAAAGATGCAAAATACCCATAAAATAATGCATTTTTTTATGAAAATACATATACAAAAATACACATAGAGTAATTAAATTTGTATTAAAATTAATATACAAAATGCACGTACAAAAAGGTAAATTTATATTGAAAAAATATGCAAAATGCACATAAAACAATGTATATTTGATTAAAAATATATATACGAATACACATAAAATAACATATATTTCTATAGAAATATATATACAAAATACACATGAAATGACGTAAATACGTATAAAAATATATATACGCAATACACATTAAATAATGTGAATTCGCGTCAAAATAAATAAACAAAATATCAATAAAAAATGTGTATTTGTATGAAAATAGATATACAAAATACACATAAAATATTTTAAATTTATATAAAACTCTTTTTATAAAAATATATATACCAAAATAATAAAAATTTTAAATTTGTATTACAATAACTATACAAAATGCACATACAATAAGGTAGATTTATATTGAAATAAATATGCTAAATACATATATATACCTTCAAAATATATATACCAATACATATAAAATAAAGTAGATTACTATAAAAATATATACAAAATACACATTAAATGAAGTAAATACGTATAAGAAAATGTATACAAAGTACACATGAAATAATTAAATTTGTATTAAAATAAATATACAAAATACACATACCATAAGGTGAATCTATATTGAAATAGATATGCAAAATAAACATAAAATAATGTAAATTTTTATCAAATCATATACGAATACACACAATAAAATAACGTAAATTTTTATGAAAATATATATAAAAAATACACAAAATAATGTAAATACGTAGAAAAATATATATACAAAATACACGTAAAATTATGTAAATTCTTATGAAAATAAATGAACAAAATTCCACTAAAAGAATGTATATTTGTAGGAAAATATAAATACAAAATACAAATAAAATAACTTAAATTTGTATAAAAATATATAAAAAATACATAAAAATAATTTAAATTTGTTTGAAAATAGATATGCAAAATACACATAAAATTAGGCAAATCTGTATTGAAATACATATACAAATTACACATAAAATATTGTAAATTTGTATGAAAATATATAAACAAATACACATAAAATAGCGTAAATTTATATAAAATATATATACAAAATATACATTAAATAATGTAAATGTGTATAAAAATATATATACAAAATACACATAGAATAATGTAAAATCGTATCAAAATAAATAGACAGAATATCAATAAAATAATGTAAATTTATATGAAAATAAAGATGCAAAATACCCAAATAATAACGCATATTTTTACAAAAATACACATAAAATAATTAAATTTGTATTAAAATAAATATACAAAATACACATACAATATGGTAAATTTGTATTGAAATAGATATGCAAAATAAACATAAATAATGTAAATTTGTATCAAAATATATATACGAATACCCATAAAATAAATTTCTATGAAAATATATATTCAAAACACAAATAAAATGATATAAATAAGTATAAAAATATACATATCAAATACACCTAAAATAATGTAAATTCGTTAAAAAAAATAAACAAAATTACGATAAAAGATGCAAGATACACATTAAATAATGTAAATATTTATAAAAAATATATATACAAAAAACAAATAGAATAATGTGAAATCGTATCAAAATAAATACACCGAATATTAATAAAATAATGTAAATTTGTATGAAAATAAAGATGCAAAATTCCCATCAAATAGCGCATTTCTTATAAAAATATATATCCCAAAATACACTAAAATATTTGAATTTGGATTGAAATAAATATACACAATGCACATACAATAAGGTAAATTTGTATTGAAATAGAAATGCAAAATACATATAAAGCAATGTAAATTTGTTTCAAAATATATACTAATACACATAAAATAAAGTAGATTTCTATAAAAATATATATATACAAAATACACATAAAATTAAGTAAATACGTATAAAAATAGATATACAAAATACACATAGAATAATGTAAAATTGTTTCAAAAAAAAAAAACAGAATATAAATAAAATAATGTAAATTTGTATGAAAATAAAAATGCAAAATACCCATAAAATAAAGCATATTTTATAAAAATACATATACAAAAATACACATAGCATAATTAAATTTGTATTAAAATTAATATACAAAATGCATATACAATAAGGTAAATTTGTATTGAAAAAATATGCAAAATACACATAAAACAGTGTAAATTTATTTGAAAATCTATATACGAATACTCATAAATCAAAGTAGGTTTCTATAGAAATATATATACAAAATACACATCAAATGATGTAAACACGTATAAATATATATATATATATATATATATATATATATATATATATATATATATATATATATATATATATAGATATATATATATATTTATATAGATATATATATATATATATATATATATATATATATATATATATATATATATATATATATATATATATATATATATATATATATATATATATATAATATACACATTAAATAATGGAAATTCGCGTCAATGTAAATAAACAAAATATCAATAAAAGAATGTGTATTTGTATGAAAATAGATATACAATATACACATAAAATCACATAAATTTGTATAAAACTATATACAAAAATACACAAAAATAATTTTAATTTGTATGAAAATAAATATTCAAAATACACATAAAATTAGGTAAATTTGTATTGAAATACATTTACAAAATACACATCAATTATGTAAATTTGAATGAAAATATATAAACAAATACACAAAATAACCTAAATTTGTATAAAATATATATAAAAAATACACATTAAATAATGTAAATATGTATAAAAGAATATATACAAAACACAAATAGAATAATATAAAATCGTATCAAAATAAATACACAGAATATTAATAAAATAATATAAATTTTTATGAAAATTAAGATGCAAAATACGCATAAAATAACGCATTTTTTATAAAAAATATTTATACCAAGACACACATAAAATATTTGAATTTGTATTAAAATAAATATACAAAATGCACATACAATAAGGTAAATTTGTATTGAAATAGATATGCAAAATACATATAAAATCATGTAAATTTTTTTAAAAATATATATACGAATACACATAAAATAACGTAGATTTCTATGCAAATAAATATACAAAATACACATAAAATGAAGTAAATACGTATAGAAAAAGGTATACAAAATACACATAAAATAATGTAAACTCGTATCAAAATAAATAAACAAAACACTAATAAAAGAATGTGTATTGTATATATATAAATATACAAAATACAAATAAAATAACGTAAATTTATATAAAACTATATGGAAAAATACACAAAAGTAATTAAATTTGAGTGAAAATAGATATACAAAATACATGTGTATTTTGTATATTTATTTTCATACAAATTGAAATTATTTTTGTTTATTTTTTTATATTTTCATACAAATTTTCGTTATTTAATGTGTATTTTGTATATTTATTTTCTACAAATATACGTTCTTTTATCTGAATTTTGTTTATTGAATTTGAAACGAATTTACCTTATTTTTGTATATCTATTTTCATACAAATTAAAATACTTCTGTGTATTTTTGTATATAGTTTTATATAAATTTATGTTATTTTATGTGTATTTTGTATATTTATATTTATACAAATACACATTCTTTTATTGGTATTTTGTATATTTATTTTGATACGAATTGATATTATTTTATGTGTATTTGGTATAAATTTTTTTATACGTATTTACTTCATTTTTATGTATTTTGTATATATATTTTATAGAAATCTACGTTATTTTATGTGTATTCGTATATATATTTGAAACAAATTTACATTGTTTTATATGTATTTTGCATATTTATTTCAATACAAATTTACCTTATTGTATATGTGTTTTTGTATATTTATTTTAATACAAATTTAATTTTTGACGTGTATTTTGTTATATATATTTTATAAATAAAAAATGCGTTATTTTATGGGTATTTTATAAATATTTTGATACAAATCTGCATTATTTTATGTATTTTGTATATACATTTCAATTCAAATTTAGCTTATTTTATTTGTATTTTGTATATCTATTTCATACGATTTTAATTACTGTTTATTTTTGTATATAGTTTTATACAATTTTACGTTATTTTATGTGTATTTTGTATATTTTTATTTATACAAATACACATTCTTTTATTGTTTATTTATTTATTTATTTTGATACGAATTTACATTATTTTATGTGTATTTTGTATACATTTTCTTATACGTATTTACTTCATTTTATGTGTATTTTGTATATATATCTTTATACAAATCTACGATATTTTATGTGTATTCGTATATGTATTTTGAAAAAAATTTACATTGTTTTATATGTATTTTGCATATCTATTTCAATACAGATTTACCTTATTGTATGTGTATTTTGTATATTTATTTTAATACAAATTAATTTTTTCATATGTTTTTTGGTATATATATTTTTATAAAAAATGCGTTATTTAATGGGTATTTTGCATCTTTATTTTCATACAAATTTACATTGTTTTATTAATATTCTGTGTATCTATTTTGATACGATTTTACATTATTCTATTTGTGTTTTGTATATATTTTTTTTTATACATATTTACATTATTTAATGTGTATTTTTTAATATATTTTATACAAATTTACGTTTTTTTAAGTGTATTTGTTTATATATTTTCATTCAAATTTACATTATTTTATGTGTATTTTGTAAATGTATTTGAATACAAATTTACCTAATTTTATGTGTATTTTGTATATTTATTTTCATACAAATTAAAATTATTTTTGTGTATTTTTGTATATAGTTTTATACAAATTTAGGTGATTTTATGTGTATATTGTATATCTATTTTCATTAAAATACACATTCTTTTATTGATATTTTGTTTATTTACTTTGACGCGAGTTTACATTATTTAATGTGTATTTTATATATATACATACATATATATATATACATATATATATATATATATATACATATATATATATACATATATATATACATATATATATATATATATATATATATATATATATATATATATTTTTATATTTTTACATCATTTGATATGTATTTTGTATATATATTTCTATAGAAATCTACGCTGATTTATGAGTATTCGTATATAGATTTTGAAATAAATTTACACTGTTTTATGTGTATTTTGCATATTTTTTCAATACAAATTTACCTTATTGTATATGCATTTTGTATATTAATTTTAATACAAATTTAATTATGCTATGTGTGTTTTTGTATATGTATTTTTATAAAAATATGGTTTATTTTATGAGTATTTTGCATTTTTATTTTCATACAAATTTACATTATTTTATTTATATTCTGTTTTTTTTTTTTAAACAATTTTACATTATTATATGTGTATTTTGTATATCTATTTTTATACGTATTTACTTAATTTTATGTGTATTTTGTATATATATTTTTATAGAAATCTACGTTATTTTATGTGTATTCGTATATATATTTTGAAACAAATTTACATTGTTTTATATGTATTTTTGAATATCTCTTTCAATACAAATTTACCTTATTGTATGTGCATTTTGTATATTTATTTCAATCCAAATTTAGATATTTTATGAGTATTTTGGTATATATATTTTTACAAGAAATGCGCTATTTGATGGGAATTTTGCATCTTTATTTTCATACAAATTTACATTATTTTATTAATATTCGGAGTATTTATTTTGATACGATTTCACATTATTCTATTTGTTTTTTGTATATATTTTTTTTATACATATTTACATTATTTAATGTGTATCTTGCATCTTTTATCGTAATTTTGTTTATTTATTTTTATACGAATTTACATTATTTTAGGTGTATTTGATATGTATATTTTTATACTTATTTATATCATTTTATTTGTGTTTTGAATATATATTTTCATAGAAATTTACTCTATTTTATGGGTATTCGTATATATATTTTGATTCAAATTTACATTATTTATGTTTATTTTGCATATCTATTTCAATACAAATTTACCATATTGTATGTGTATTTTGTATATTTATTTTAATACAAATTTAATTATTTTATGTGTATTTTTGTAAAAATATGCGTTATTATTTGGGTATTTTGCATCTTTATTTTCATACAAATTTACATTATTTTATTGATATTCTGTTTTATTTTGATACGATTTTACATTATTCTATGTGTATTTTGTATATATATTTTTATACACATTTACATTATTTAATGTATATTTTGTATATATATTTTATATAAATTTACGCTACTTTATGTGTATTTGTTTATATATTTTCATACGAATTTACTATATTTTATGTGTAATTTGTATATGTATTTCAATACAGATTTGCCTAATTT
This sequence comes from Eriocheir sinensis, assembly GCF_024679095.1. Lineage (NCBI taxonomy): Eukaryota > Metazoa > Arthropoda > Malacostraca > Decapoda > Varunidae > Eriocheir > Eriocheir sinensis. The sequence goes on from NC_066509.1 coordinate 44,132,702, forward strand.
TATGTGTATTTTGTATATCTATTTTCAAACAAATTTAAATTATTTTTATGTATTTTTTATATATTTTTATACAAATTTTAGTTATTTTATTTGTATTTTGTATTTATATTTTCCTACAAATATACATTCTTTTTGTGGAATTTTGTTCATTTATTTTCATAAGAATTTACATAATTTTATGTGTATTTTGTATATATATTTTTCTACGTATTTACATTATTTTGTGTATTTTTTATATATATTTTCATAAAAATTTACGTTATTTTATTGTGTGTATTCGTATATGATTTGATACAGATTTACATTATTTTATGTTTATTTTGCATATCTATTTCAATATAGATTTACTTATTGTATGTGTATTTTGTATATTTATTTTAATACAAATTTAATTATTTTGTGTGTACTTTGTATACATTTTCTCATACGTATTTACTTCATTTAATGTGTATTTTGTATATATATTTTTATAGTAATCTACGTTATCTTATGTGTATTGATATATATATTTTGAAGCAAATTTACATTGTTTTATATGTATTTAGCATATCTATTTCAATATAAATCTACCTTATTGTTTGTGCATTTTGTATATTTATTGTAATACAAATTTAAAATTTTTATTATTTTGGTATATATATTTTTATAAAAAGAGTTTTATATAAATTTAAAATATTTTATTTGTATTTTGTATATCTATTTTCATACAAATACACATTTTTTATTGATATTTTGTTTATTTATTTTGACGCGAATTCACATTATTTAATGTGTCTTGTGTATATATATTTTTATACGTATTTACGTCATTTCATGTGTATTTTGTATATATATTTCTATAGAAATATATGTTCTTTTATGTGTATTCGTATATATATTTTGAAACAAACATACATTGTTTTATGTGCATTTTGCATATTTTTTCAATATAAATTTACCTTATTGTACGTGCATTTTGTATATTAATTTTAATACAAATTTAATTTTTCTATGTGTATTTTTGTATATGTATTTTCATAAAAAAATGCATTATTTTATGGGTATTTTGCATCTTTATTTTCATACAAATTTACATTATTTTATTGATATTCTGTGTATTTATTTTGATACGATTTTACATTATTCTATGTATATTTTGTATATATATTTCATACAAATGAACGTTATTTTATGAGAATTTGTTTTCATTTCATACAAATTTACATTATTTTATGTGTATTTTGTACATGTATTTAAATACAAATTTAACTAATTATATGTGTATTATGTATATCTATTTTCATACAAATTGAAATTAATTGTGTGTATTTTTGTATATATTTTTATTCAAATTTTCGTAATTTTATGTGAATTTTGTATATTTATTTTCCTACAAATATACGTTCTTTTATCGGAATTTTATTTATTTATTTTGATAAGAGTTTTTATTATTTTAGGTGTATTTGATATATATATTTTTATACTTATTTACATAATTTTATATGTATTTTGAATATATATTTTCATAGAAATTTACTCTATTTTATGTGTATTCGTATATATATTTTGATACAAATTTACATTATTTATGTGTATTTCGCATATGTATTTCAATACAAATTTTCTTTATTGTATGTGCCTTTTGTGTATTTATTTTGATGCAAATTTAATTATTTTATGTGTATTTTTGTATATATATTTTTAAACAAATATGCGTTATTATATGGGTATTTTGCATCTTTATTTTCATACAAATTTACATTATTTTATTGATTGTCTGTTTATTTATTTTGATACGATTTTACGTTATTCTGTGTATTTTGTATATATATTTTTAGACATATTTACATTATTTAATGTATATTTTGTACATATATTTTATGGAAATTTACGTTATCTTATGTGTATTTGTTTATATATTTTCATACAAATTTACATTATTTTATGTGTATTTTGTATATGTATTTCAATAAAAATTTGTCTAATTTCATTTGTATTTTGCATATCTATTTTCAAAATTTAAATTATTTTTGTGTATTTTTGTATTATTTTTATACAATTTTTTTTTATTTTATTTGTATTTTGTATATATATTTTCCTACACATATACATTCTTTTAGAGGAAATTTTGTTTATTTATTTTGATACGAATTTACATTATTTATGTCTATTTTGTATATATATTTTTCTATGTATTTACATTATTTTATGTGTATTTTGTATATATATTTTCATAAAAATTTACGTAATTTTATTGTGTGTATTCGTATATATTTTGATAAAAATTTTCATTATTTTATGTGTTTTTTGCATATCTATTTCAATAAAAATCTACCTTATTGTATGTGTATTTTGTATATTTATTTTAATACAAATTTAATTATTTTATGTGTATTTTTGTATATATTTATTTTTAAATATGAGATATTTTATGGGTATTTTGCATCTTTAATTTTTTATATTTTTACATTACGTACATATCTTTTATACGTATTTACATTATTTAATGTGTATTTTGTTTATATATTTTTATACAAATTTACGTTATTATATGTGTATTTGAATATATATTTTGATACAAATTTACATTATTTTATGTATTTTCTATATTTATTTCAATTCAAAATTAGCTTATTTTATGTGTCTTTTGTATATCTATTTTCATACAAATTTAATTATTTTTGTTTATTTTTGTATATAGTTTTATACAATTTTACGTTATTTTATGTGTATTTTGTATATTTATATTTATACAAGTAAACATTCTTTTATTGGCATTTAGTTTATTTATTTTGATACGAGTTTACATTATTTTATGTGTATTTTGTATACATTTTCTTATACGTATTTACTTCATTTTATGTGTATTTTGTATATATATTTTATAGAAATCTACATTATTTTATGTGTATTCGTATGTATATTTTGAAACAAATTTACATTGTTTTATATGTATTTTGCATATCTATTTCAATACAAATTTACCTTATTGTATGTGCATTTTGTATATTTATTGTAATACAAATTTAAATATTTTATGTGCATTTTGGTATATATATTTTCATAAAAAATGCGTTGTTTTATGGGTATTTTGCATCTTTATTTTCATACAAATTTACATTATTTTATTAATATTCTGTGTATTTATTTTGATACTATTTTACATTATTCTATTTGTGTTTTGTATATATTTTTTTTATACATATATACATTATTTAATGTGTATTTTCTATATATATTTCATACAAATTTTCGTTATTTTAAGTGTATTTATTTATATATTTTTATTAAAATTTACAATATTTTATGTGTATTTTGTATATCTATTTTCATACACATACACTTTTATTGATATTTTGTTCATTTATTTTGATGCTAATTTATATTATTGAATGTGTATTGTGTATATATATTTTTATACGTATTTACGTCATTTCATACACATTCTTTTATTGATATTTTGTTTATTTATTTTGATGCGAATTTATATTATTTAATGTGTATTGTGTATATATATTTTTATACGTATTTACGTCATTTCATGTGTATTTTGTATATAAATTTCTATAGAAATATACGTTATTTTATGTGTATTCGTATATATATTTTGAAACAAATATACATTGTTTTATGTGCATTTTGCACATTTTTTTAATACAAATTTACCTTATTGTACGTGCATTTTGTATATTAATTTTAATACAAATTTAGCTATTATATTTGTATTTTTGTATATGTATTTTTATAAAAATATGCTTTATTTTATGGGTATTTTGCTTCTTTATTTTCATACAAAATTACATTATTTTATTGATATTCTGTGTATTTATTTTGATACGATTTTACATTATTCTATGTATATTTTGTATATCTATTTTATACCAATGTACGTTATTTTATGTGAATTTGTTTTCATTTCATACAAATTTACATTATTTTATGTGAATTTTGTACATGTATTTAAATACATCCTTTTATTGATATTTTGTTTATTTATTTTGAAGCGAATTTATATTATTTAATGTGTATTGTGTATATATATTTTTTTACGTATTTACGTCATTTCATGTGTATTCTGTATATATATTTCTTTAGAAATATACGTTATTTTATGTGTATTCGTATATATATTTTGAAACATATATACATTGTTTTATGTGCATTTTGCATATTTTTTCAATACAAATTTACCTTATTGTACGTGCATTTTGTATATTAATTTTAATACAAATTTAGCTATTCTATGTGTATTTTTGTATATGTATTTTTATAAAAATATGCTTTATTTTATGGGTATTTTGCATCTTTATTTTCATACAAAATTACATTATTTTATTGATATTCTGTGTATTTATTTTGATACGATTTTACATTATTCTATGTATATTTTGTATATCTATTTTATACATATATACGTTATTTTATGTGAATTTGTTTTCATTTCATACAAATTTACATTATTTTATGTGAATTTTGTACATGTATTTAAATACAAATTTAACTAATTATATGTGTATTTTGTATATCTATTTTCATACAAATTGAAATTAATTGTGTGTATTTTTGTATATATTTTTATTCAAATTTTCGTAATTTTATGTGTATTTTGTATATTTATTTTCCTACAAATATACGTTCTTTTATCGGAATTTTATTTATTTATTTTGATACGAATTTTCATTTTTTTTAAGTGTATTTGATATATATATATATATATATATATATATATATATATATATATATATATTTTTATACTTATTTACATAATTTTATATGTATTTTGAATATATATTTTCATAGAAATTTACTCTAAATGTATATGTATAGAAAATACACATGAAATAATCTAAATTCGTATCGAAATAAATGAACAAAATACCGATAAAATAATGTAATTTTGAATGAAAATATATATAGAAAATACATATTAAATAACGTAAATACAAATAAATATATAAACATAAAATGATTTGAATTTGAATGAAAATAGATATAAAAATAAACTTAAAATAAAGCAAATTTATAATGAAATATATATACAAAATACACATAAAATAATGTAGATTTGTTTCAAAATATATAAACGAATACACATAAAATAACGTAGATTTCTATAGAAATATATATACAAAATACACATGAAATGTTGTAAATACGTATAAAAATATATATACAAAATACACATTAAATAATGTAAATTCGTGTCAAAAAAAATAATTAAAATATCAATAAAAGAATGTGTATTTGTATGAAAATACATATACAAAATACACATAAAATAACGTTCATTTGTATAAAACTATATATAAAAATACACAAAAATAAGTTAAATTTGTATGAAAATATATAAGCAAATACACTTAAATTAACATAAATTTGTATAAAATATATATAAAAAATACTCATTAAATAATGTAAATATGTATAAAAAATATATATACAAAACACAAATAGAATAATGTAAAATCGTATTAAAATAAATACACAGAATGTAAATAAAATAATGTAAATTTGTATGAAAATAAAGATGCAAAATACCCATAAAATAACGCATTTTTTTATAAATATACAAAATACACATGAAAGGATGTAAATACGTATAAAAATATATATACAAAATACACATTAAATAATGTAAATTCGCGTCAAAATAAATAAACAAAATGTCAATACAAATACAAATATACACATAAAATAATTTAAAATTGAATGAAATAAATGTACAAAATAAACATAAAATAAGGTAAATTTGTAATGAAATATATGAAAAAATACTCATAAAATAATATAAATTTGTATGAAAATATATATACAAATACACATTAAATAACATGAATTTGTATAAAATTTGTATCAAAATATATACGAATACACACAATAAAATAACGTAATTTTTTTATGAAAATGTATATACAAAATACACATAAAATAATGTAAATTTGTATAAAAATATATAAACAAATGCACATAAAATAATGTAAATTTGGATAAAATATCTAACAAAATAAACCTTAAATAATGTAAATATGTATAAAAAATATATACAAAATACACATAGAATAATGTTAAATCGTATCAAAATAAATAAAGAGAATATCAATAAAATAATGTAAATTTGTATGAAAATAAAGCTGCAAAATATCCATATAATAACGCATATTTGCATAAAAATATATATACAAAAATACATATAAAATAATTAAATTTGTATTAAAATAAATATACAAAATGCACGTACAATAAAGAAAATTTGTATTGAAATAGATATGCAAAATACACATCAATAATATATATTTGTATCAAAATATATATACGAATACTTATAAAATAGAGTAAATTTCTATAAAAATATATACATACAAAATATATATACAAAATACACAAATAATTAGTTAAATTTGTATTTAAATACATGTACAAAAAACACATAAAATAATGTAGATTTGTATGAAATGAAAACAAATACATTTTATTTAAAATATATATACAAAATACACATAGAATAATGTAAAATCATACCAAATAAATACACAGAATATCAATAAAATACTGTAAATTTGTATGAAAATGAAGATGCAAAATACCCATAAAATAAAGCATATTTTTATAAAAATACATTCACAAAAATACACATACATTAATCAAATTTGTATTAAAATTAATATACAAAATGCACATACAATAATGTAAATTTGTATTGAAAAAATATGCAAAATACACATAAAACAATGTAAATTTGTTTCAAAATATATATACGAATACACATAAGATATCGTAGATTTCTATAGAAATATATATACAAAATACACTTGAAATAATGTAAATACGTATAAAAAAATATATACAAAATACACATTAAATAATGTTAATTCGTGTCAAAATAAAAAAAAAAATATCATGAAAAGAATGTGTATTTGTATGAAAATAGATATACAAAATACACATAAAATAACCTAAATTTGTATAAAACTATATACAAAAATAAAAAAAAAATAATTTAAACTTGTATGAAAATAAATATTCAAAAAACATAAAATTAGGTAAATTTGTATTGAAATACATATACAAAATGCACATAAAATAATGTAAATTTGAATGAAAATATATAAACATATAGACTTAAAATAACGTAAATTTGTATCAAATATATATACAAAAAACACATTAAATAATGTAAATATGTATAAAAAAATATATACAAAACACAAATAAAATAATGTAAAATCGTATCAAAATAAATTCAGAAAATATTAATAAAATAATGTAAATTTGTATGAAAATTAAGATTCAAAATACCCATGTCATGTGTATTCGTATATATATTTTGAAACAAATTTACATTGTTTAGATGTATTTTGCATATCTATTTTTGTGTATTCTGTATTTATTTTTGTTATACATAGAAAAATGTAAAATCGTATCAAAATAAGTACACAGAATATCAATAAAATAATTTAAATTTGTATGAAAACAAAGATGCAAAATACCCATAAGATAAAGCATATTTTTTTTTTTAAATACATATACAAAAATACACATAGAATAATTAAATTTGTATTAAAATTAATATACAAAATGCACACATACAATAAGGTAAATTTGTATTGAAAAAAAAACGCAAAATACAAATAAAACATTGTAAATTTGTTTCAAAATATATATACGAATACACATAAAATAACGTAGATTTCTATAGAAATATATATACAAAATACACTTGAAATTATGTAAATACGTATAAAAAAAAAAAAATATATATATATATATATATATATATATATATATATATATATATATATATATATATATATATATATATATATATATATAAAATACATATTAAGTAATGTAATCTCGTGTCAAAATAAATAAACAAAATATCATGAAAAGAATGTGTGTTTGTATGAAAATAAATAATAGATAATAAATTTGTATGAAATATATATGCAAGATATACATTAAATAAGGTAAATATGTATAAAAAAAATATATACAAAAAACAAATAGAATAATGTAAGATCGTATCAAAATAAATACACTGAATATTAATAAAATAATGTAAATTTGTATGAAAATAAAGATGCAAAATTATCATCAAATAGCGCATTTCTTATAAAAATATATATACCAAAGTACACATAAAATATTTAAATTTGTATTGAAATAAATATACAAAATGCATGTACAATAAGGTAAACTTCTATTGAAAGAGATATGCAAAAATACATATAAAACAAAGTAAATTTGTTTCAAAATATATATACGAATACACATAAAATAACGTAGATTTCTATAAAAATATATATACAAAATACACATAAAATTAGGTAACTACGTATAAAAAAAATGTAAACAAAATACACATAAAATAATATAAATTCGAAACAAAATAAATAAACAAAATACCAGTAAAAGAATGTGTATTTGTATAAATATAAATGTACAAAATACACATACAAAATAAACATAAAATAAGGTAAATTTGTAATGAAATATATGTACAAAATACACATAAAATAATGTAAATTTATATGAAAATATATATACAAATACACATAAAATACCATGAATTTGTATAAAATTATATATTCAAAATAAATATTAAATAATGTAAATGCGTATAAAAATATATATAAAAAGTACATATAAAATAATGTAAATTCGTATCAATATAAATCAACAAAATACCAATAAAATAATATATATTTGAATGAAAATAGATTTACAAAATACACATAACATAACTAAAATTTGTATTAAAATATATACAAAAATACATAAAAATAATTTGAGTTTGTATGAAAATAGATATTCAAAATACACATAAAACTAGGTAAATTTCTTTTGAAATATATATACAAAATACCCATAAAATATTGTAAATTTGTGTCAGAATATATAAACAAATACACATAAAATAACGTAAATTTGTTTGAAAAATATATACAAAATACACATAGAATAATGTCAAATCGTATCAAAATGAATGAGCAGAATATCAATAAAATAACGTAAGTTTGTATGAAAATAAAGATGCAAAATACCCATAAAATAAAGCATATTTTTATAAAAATACAAATACAAAAATACACATAGAATAATTAAATTTGTATTAAAATTAATATACAAAATGCATATACAATAAGGTAAATTTGTATTGAAAAAATATGCAAAATACACATAAAATTGTAAATTTGTTTAAAAATCTATATACGAATACGCATAATATAACGTAGATTTCTATAGAAATATATATACAAAATACACATGAAATTATGTAAATACGTATAAAAATATATATACAAAATACACACTAAATAATTTAAATTCTCGTCAAAATAAATAAACAAAATATCAATTAAAAATATGTGTATTTGAATGAAAATAGATATACAAAATACTCATAAAATAACCTAAATTTGTATAAAACTATATACAAAAATACACAAAAATAATTTAAATTTGTATGAAAATAAATATACAAAATACACATAAAATTATTTTGTATATCTATTTTATACAAATGTACGTTATTTTATGTGAATTTGTTTTCATTTCATACAAATTTACATTATTTTATGTGTATTTTGTACATGTATTTAAATACAAATTTAACTAATTACATATTTTTATAAAAATACATATACAAAAATACACATAGATTAATCAAATTTGTATTAAAATTAATATACAAAATGCACATACAATAAGGTAAATTTGTATTGAAAAAATATGCAAAATACACATAAAACAATATATATTTGTTTCAAAATATATATTCGAATACACATAAAATAACGCAGATTTCTATAGAAATATATATACAAAATACACTTGAAATAATGTAAATACGTATAAAAATATATATACAATTTTTTTTTTTTTTTTTTTACGTCGCTGCCTGTTGCGCCGGTAGGCATCTTCCTGGTGGGGCCTGATGGTCGGCCCAAGGCTTCTTCCAGGTGGGGCCTGATGGTCGGCCCAGCCCGTTCTGGCGCATGCGAGTGTTTATAGTGGCGCCATCTTGTATTGGCTCATGCTGCCCCCCGGAACTCGTTCTTGATTCGCTTGGACGGCTTCCTCTAGAGTCCGGGTTGATGGGTGGTCTTCAGGACAGCATGTGGGTAGTTTTAAGCCACTCGGCGGTGACTGAAAAATCCGAGTGGTAGCGTGGGGATTCGAACCCGCGTCGTCCATCACGCGGTGAATGTGGGCCCAGTACGCTACCATTTCGGCCACCGCCTACCCTAAAAATACACATTAAATAATGTTAATTCGTGTCAAAATAAATAAACAAAATATCATGAAAAGAATGTGTATTTGTATGAAAATAGATATACAAAATACACATAAAATAACCTAAATTTGTATAAAACTATATACAAAAACACACAAAAATAATTTAAACTTGTATGAAAATAAATATACAAAAAACATATAAAAATAGGTAAATTTGTATTGAAATACATATACAAAATACACATAAAATAATGTAAATTTGAATGAAAAAATATAAACATATAGACTTAAAATAACGTAAATTTGTATCAAATATATACAAAAAAACATTAAATAATGTAAATATGTATAAAAAAATATATACAAAACACAAATAAAATAATGTAAAATCGTATCAAAATAAATACAGAAAATAATAATAAAATAATGTAAATTTGTATGAAAATTAAGATGGAAAATACCCATAAAATAACGCATTTTTTATAAAAATATATATACGAAAAAACATAAAATATTTGATTTTGTATTAAAATAAATAGATATACAAAATACACAAAAAATAAGCTAAATTTGAATTGAAATATATATAAAAAATACATAAAATAATGTAAATTTGTATAAAAATATATAAACAAAATACACATTAAATAATGTAAATACGTATAAAAAAAATGTAAAAAATACACAAATAATCATGTAATTCGTATCAAAATAAATAGACAAAATACCAATAAAATAATGTAAATTTCTATGAGAAAACATATACAAAATACACATAAATAACTCAAATATCAATAAAAATATATATAATATAATATATTTTTATACATATTTAAAATATTTAATGTATATTTTGTATATATATATTTTATCCAAATTTACGTGATTTTATATGTATTTGTTTATATATTTTCATACAAATTTACATTATTTTATGTGAGTTTTGTATATATATTTCAATACAAATTTGCCTAACTTTATGAGTATTTTGCATATCTATTTTCAAACAAATTTAAATTATTTTTGTGTATTTTTGTATATTTTATACAAATTTTAGTTATTTTATTTGTTTTGTATATATATTTTCCTACAAATATACATTCTTTTATTGGAATTTTGTGTATTTAATTTTACAATTTACATTATTTTATATGTATTTTGTATATATATTTTTCTACGTATTTAAACTATTTTATGTGTATTTTATATATACATTTTCATAAAAATTTACGTTATTTTATTGTGTGTATTCGTATATATTTTGAAACATTTTATACAAATTCATTTTATTTTATGTGTATTTGTATATATATTTTCATAGAAATTTATATTATTTTATGTGTATTCTTACATATATTTTATTACAAATTTACCTTATTTTATGTTTATTTTGTATATTTATTTCATTCAATTTTAAATGATTTAATGTGTATATTTGTATTTGTATTTAGGTTATATTATGTGTGTTTTCTATATATATTTTCATCCAAAATTACATTATTTTATTGTTATTTTCTTAATTTAACTCGATACGAATTTAGATTATTTCATAGGTATTTTGTATACATATTTTAATACTCATTTACATTATCTAATGTGCGTTTTGTATATATTTTTTTATGCAAACTAATTTTATGTGCATTTTTGTACATATATTTTTATAGAAACTTAAAACGTTATTTTATGTGTATTTTGTATATGTTTTCTCATACAAATTTACATTATTTAATTAGTTTTTTGTTTAATTATTTTGATAAGAATGACTTGATTATTGGTGTATTTTGTAAATATTTTTTTATACGTATTTACATTACTTAATGTGTATTTTGTTTATATATTTTTTTTTTAAATTTACGTTATTATATGTGTATTTGTTAAAAATATTTTGAAACGAATTTACTTTATTTTATGTATTTTGTATATATATTTCAATTCAAATTTAGCTTATTTTGTGTGTATTTTGTATATCTATTTTCATGCAAATTTAATTCCTTCTGTGTATTTTTGTATATAGTTTTATACAAATTTACGTTATTTTATTTGCATTTTGTAAATTTATATTTATACAAATACACATTCTCTATTGGTATTTTGTTTATATATATTTATACGAATTTACATTATTTTATGTGTATTTTGTATACATTTTTGTTTCGTATTTACTTAATTTTATTTGTATTTTGTATATATAAATATTTATAGAAATCTACGTAATTTTATGTGCATTCATATATATATTTTGAAACAAATTTACATTGTTTTATATGTTTTTTGCATATCTATTTCAATACAAATTAACCTTATTGTATGTGCATTTTGTATATTTATTTTAAAACAAATTCAAATATTTTATGTGTAGTTTGGTATATATAATTTAAAAAAAAATGCGTTATTTTATAGGTATTTTGCATCTTAGTTTTCATACAAATGTACATTATTTTATTAATATTCTGTGTATATATTTTGATACGATTTTATATTATACTATTTGTGTTTTGTATATATTTTTTTATACATATTTTCATTATTTAATGTGTATTTTTTATATATATTTTATACAATTTAACGTCATTTTAAGTGTATTTGTTTATATAATTTCATTCAAATTTACATTATTTTGTGTATTTTGTATATGTATTTCAATACAAATTTACCTAATTTTATGTGTATTTTGTATATTTATTTTTATACAAATTTAAATTATTTTGTGTTTTTTTGTATATACATATAGAGTAAATTTCTATGAAAATATATATTCAAAATACATATAAAATTATGTAAATAAGTATAAAAATATATATATCAAATACACCTAAAAAAATGAAAATTCGTATCAAAATAAATAAACAAAATTCCGATAAAAGAACGTATATTTGTAGGAAAATAAATATACAAAATACACATAAAATTACGAAAATTTGAATAAAAATATATACAAAAAAACAAAAAAATAAATTTCAATTTGTATGAAAATAGATATAAAAAATACACATATAATTAGTTAAATTTGTATTTAAATACATGTACAAAATACACATAAAATAATGTAAATTTGTATGAAATGAAAACAAATTCACATAAAATATCGTACATTTGTATAAAATAGATATACAAAATATACATAGAATAATGTAAAATCGTATCAAAATAAATACACAGAATATCAATAAAATAATGTAATTTTGTATGAGAATAAAGATGCAAAATACCCATAAAATAAAGAATATTTTTTTTAAAATACATATACAAGAATACACATAGAATAATTAAATTTGTATTAAAATTAATATACAAAATGCACGTACAATAAGGGAAATTTGTATTGAAAAAATATACAAAATGCACATAAAACAATGTATATTTGTTTCAAAATATATATACGAATACACATAAAATAACGTATATTTCTATAGAAATATATATAAAAAATACACATGAAATGACGTAAATACGTATAAAAATATATATACACAATACACATTAAATAATGTAAATTCGCATCAAAATAAATAAACAAAATATCAATAAAAGAATGTGTATTTGTATGAAAATAGATATACAAAATACACATAAAATATTGTAAATTTGTATAAAACTCTATTAAAAAAATACACAAAATAATTTAAATTTGTATAAAATATATATACAAAATACACATAAAACTAGTTAAATTTCTATTGAAATACATATACAAAATACACATAAAATAATGTAAATTTGAATGAAAATATATAAACAAATACTCTTAAAATAACGTAAATTTGTATGATATATATATAGAAAATACACATTAAATAATGTAAATATGTATAAAAAAAATATATACAAAACACAAATAGAATAATGTAAAATAGTATCAAAATAAATACACAGAATATTAATAAAATAATGTAAATTTGTATGAAAATAAAGACGCAAAATACCCATAAAACAACGCATTTTTTATGAAAATATATATACCAAAATACACATAAAATATTTAAATTTGTATTACAATAAATATACAAAATGCACATACAATAAGGTAAATTTGTATTGAAATAGATATGCAAAATACACATAAAACAATGTAAATTTGTTTCAAAATATATATACGAATACACATATAATAATGTAGATTTCTATAAAAATATATATACAAAATACACATAAAATGAAGTAAATACGTATAAGAAAATGTATACAAAATACACATAAAATAATGTAAACTCGTATCAAAATAAATAAACTAAATGCCAATAAAAGAATGTTTACTTGTATAAATATAAATATACAAAATACACATAAAATAACGTAAAATTGTATAAAACTATATACAAAAATAAACAAAAATAATTAAATTTGTATGAAAATAGATATACAAAAGACACATAAAATATGCTAAATTTGAGTTGAAATAATCATAGAAAATACATAAAATAATGTAAATTTGTATCAAAATATATATTCAAATACACATATATTAAAATTAATATACAAAATGCGTATATAATAAGGTAAATTTGTATTGAAAAAATATGCAACATACACGTTTACTCATACAAATTTATATTATTTTATTGGTATTTTGTTTTTTTATTTTGATACGAATTACATGATTATATGTGTATTTTGTACATATTTTTTTATACGTATTTACATTATTTAATGTGTATTTTGTTTACATATTTTCATACAAATTTACGTTATTATATGTGTATTTGTATAAATATTTTGATACAAATTTACTTTATTTCATGTATTTTGTATATATATTTCAATTCAAATTTAGCTTATTTTGTGTGTATTTTGTATATATTTTCATACAAATTTAATTACTTCTGTGTATTTTTGTATATAGTTTTATATAAATTTACGTTATTTTATGTGTATTTTGTATATTTATATTTATACAAATACACATTCTTTTATTGCTATTATGTTTATTTATTTTGATACGAATTTACATTATTATATGTGTATTTTGTATACATTTTTTTATACGTATTTACTTCATTTTATGTGTATTTTGTATATATAATTTTATAGAAATCTACGTTATTATATGTGTATTCGTATATATATTTTGAAACAAATTTACATTGTTTGATATGTATTTTGCATATTTTTTTCAATACAAATTTACCTTATTGTATGTGTTTTTTGTATATTTATTTTAATACAAATTTATTTTTTTGATGTGTATTTTGGTATATATATTTTTATAAATAAAAAAATGCGTTATGTTATGGGTATTTTGCTTCTTTATTTTCATACAAATTTACATTATTTTATTAATATTCTGTGTATTTATTTTGATACGATTTTACATTATTCTATTTGTGTTTTGTACATATTTTTTTTATACAAATTTACGTTATTTTAAGTGTATTTGTTTATGTATTTTCATTCAAATATACATTATTTTATGTGTATTTTGTGTATGTATATCAATACAAATTTACCTAATTTTATGTGTATTTTGTATATTTATTTTCGTACAAATTAAAAAAAAATTTGTGTATTTTTGTATATAGTTTGATACAAATTTAGGTTATTTTATGTGTATTTTGTATATCTATTTTCATACAAATACACATTCTTTTACTGATATTTTGTTTATTTATTTTGACATAATTTACATTATTTAATGTGTATTTTGTATATATATTTTTATACGTATTTACATCATTTCATGTTTATTTTGTATAGTTTTAAACAAATTTATATTATTTAATGTGTATTTTGTATATATATATTTATACAAATACACATTCTTTTATTGGTATTTTGTTTATTTATTTTGATACTAATTTACATTATTTTATGTGTATTTTGTATACATTTTTTATACGTATTTACTTAATTTTATGTGTATTTTGTATATATATTTTTATAGAAATCTACCTTATTTCATGTGTATTCGTATATATATTTTGAAACAAATTTACATTGTTTATATGTATTTTGCATATCTATTTTTGTGTATTCCGTATTTATTTTTGTTATACATAGAATAATGTAAAATCGTATCAAAATAAGTACACAGAATATCAACAAAATAATTTAAATTTGTATGAAAATAAAGATGCTAAAATACCCATAAGATAAAGCATATTTTTTTTTAAATACATATACAAAAATACACATAGAATAATTAAATTTGTATTAAAATTAATATTTAAAATGCACACATACAATAAGGTAAATTTGTATTGAAAAAAAACGCAAAATACAAACAAAACCGTGTAAATTTGTTTCAAAATATATATACGAATACACATAAAATAACGTAGATTTCTATAGAAATATATATACAAAATACACATGAAATTATGTAAATACTTATAAAAATATATATATAAAATACATATTAAGTAATGTAAATTCGTGACAAAATAAATAAACAAAATATCATGAAAAGAATGTGTATTTGTATGAAAATAAATAATAGATAATAAATTTGTATGTAATATATATGCAAGATACATTTAAATAATTAAAATATGTATAAAAAAAAATATATACAAAAAACAAATAGAATAATGTAAAATCGTATCAAAATAAATACACCGAATATTAATAAAATAATGTAAATTTGTATGAAAATAAAGATGCAAAATTCCCATCGAATAGCGCATTTCTTATAAAAATATATATACCAAAATACGCATAAAATACTTAAATTTGTATTGAAATAAATATACAAAATGCACATACAATAAGGTAAACTTCTATGGAAAGAGATATGCAAAAATACGTATAAAACAATGTAAATTTGTTTCAAAATATATATACGAATACACAAAATAACGTAGATTTCTATAAAAATATATATACAAAATACACATAAAATTAAGTAAATACGTATAAAAAAATGTAAACAAAACACACATACAATAATGTAAATTCGAAACAAAATAAATAAACAAAATACCAATAAAAGAATGTATATCTATTTTTTTTAATACAAAATTAAATATTTTATTTTTTTTCGTATATATATTTTTAAAAAAAATGTGTTAATTTATAGGTATTTTGCATCTTAATTTTCATACAAATTTACATTATTTTATTAATATGTTCTGTATTTATTTTGATACGATTTTACATTATTTTATTTATGTTTTGTATATATTTTTTTATACATATTTACATTATTTAATGTGTTTTTTGTATATATATTTTATACATATTTACGTTATTTTAAGTTATTTTATGTGTATTTGTTTATATATTTTGACACAAATTTTCTATATTTTATGGGTATTTTGTATATATATTTCAAAATAAATTTACCTACTTTTATATGTATTTTGAATATCTATTTTCACACAAACTCAAATTATTTTTATGTATTTTTGTATATATTTCAATACAAATTTTAGTTATGTTATGTGTATTTTGTAAATCTATTTTCATTCAAATAAATATTATTTTATTGGTATTTTGTTGATTTATATTGATACGAATTTACATTATTTTGTATGTACTTTGTATATATATTTTTATACGCGATGCAAAATACCCAGAAAATAAAGCATTTTTTTATGAAAATACATATACAAAAATACACATAGAATAATTAAATTTGTATTAAAATTAATATACAAAATGCACGTACAATAAGGTAAATTTATATTGAAAAAATATGCAAAATGCACATAAAACAATATATATTTGTTTCAAAATATATATACGAATACACATAAAATAACATTTATTTCTATAGAAATATATATACAAAATACACATGAAATGACGTAAACACGTATAAAAATATATATACAGAATACACATTAAATAATGTGAATTCGCGTCAAAATAAATAAACAAAATATCAATAAAAAATGTGTATTTGTATGAAAATAGATATGCAAAATACACATAAAATATTCTAAATTCATATAAAACTCTTTTTATAAAAATATATATACCAAAATAATAAAAATTTTAAATTTATATTACAATAAATATACAAAATGCACATACAATAAGGTAGATTTATATTGAAATAGATATGCTAAATACATATAAAACAATGTAGATTTGCTTCAAAATATATATACCAATACACATAAAATAACGTAGATTACTATAAAAATATATATACAAAATACACATTAAATGAAGTAAATACGTATAAGAAAATGTATACAAAGTACACATAAAATAATTAAATTTGTATTAAAATAAATATACAAAATACACATACAATAAGGTAAATCAATATTGAAATAGATATGCAAAATAAACATAAAATAATGTAAATTTGTATCAAATCATATACGAATACACACAATAAAATAACGTAAGTTTTATGAAAATATATATAAAAAATACACAAAATAATGTAAATACGTAGAAAAATATATACACAAAATACACAAAAAAATATGTAAATTCTTATGAAAATAAATGAACAAAATTCCACTAAAAGAATGTATATTTGTAGGAAAATATAAATACAAAACACAAATAAAATAACTAAAATTTGAATAAAAATATATAAAAAATACATAAAAATAGTTTAAATTTGTTTGAAAATAGATATGCAAAATACACATAAAATTAGGCAAATCTGTATTGAAATACATATACAAATTACACATAAAATATTGTAAATTTGTATGAAAATATATAAACAAATACACATAAAATAGCGTAAATTTATATAAAATATATATACAAAATACATTAAATAATGTAAATGTGTATAAAAATATATATACAAAATACACATAGAATAATGTAAAATCGTATCAAAATAAATAAACAGAATATCAATAAAATAATGTAAATTTCTATGAAAATAAAGATGCAAAATACCCAAATAATAACGCATATTTTTACAAAAATACACATAAAATAATTAAATTTGTATTAAAATAAATATACAAAATACACATACAATATGGTAAATTTGTATTAAAATAGATATGCAAAATAAACATAAATAATGTAAATTTGTATCAAAATATATATACGAATACCCATAAAATAGAGTATATTTCTATGAAAATATATATTCAAAACACAAAGTATAAAAATATACATATCAAATACACCTAAAATAAAGTAAATTCGTGTAAAAATAAATAAACAAAATTACGATAAAAGATGCAAGATACACATTAAATAATGTAAATATGTATAAAAAAATATATAAAAAAACAAATAGAATAATGTGAAATCGTATCAAAATAAATACACCGAATATTAATAAAATAATGTAATATACATTCTTTGATTGGAATTTTGTGTATTTAATTTTTTACGAATTTACATTATTTTATGTGTATTTTGTATATATATTTTTCTACGTTTTTAAATTATTTTATATGTTTTTTATATTTACATTTTCATAAAAATTTACGTTATTTTATTGTGTGTATTCGTATATATTTTGAAACAAATTTTATACAAATTCATGTTATTTTATGTCTATTTGTATATATATTTTCATACAAATTTATATTATTTATGTGTATATATTTTATTACAAATTTACCTTATTTTATGTTTATTTTGTATATTTATTTCATTCAATTTTAAATTATTTAATGTGTATATTTGTATTTGTATTTAGGTTATTTTATGTGTTTTCTATATATATTTTCTTAATTTAACTCGATACGAATTTAGATTATTTCATAGGTATTTTGTATACATATTTTTATACTCATTTACATTATCTAATGTGTGTTTTGTATATATTTTTTTACACATAAAATAATTTAAAATTGAATGAAATAAATATACAAAATAAACATAAAATAAGGTAAATTTGTAATGAAATATATGAAAAAATACACATAAAATAATATAAATTTGTATGAAAATATATATACAAATACTCATTAAATAACATGAATTTGTATAAAATTTGTATTAAAATATATACTTATACACACAATAAAATAACGTATTTTTTTTATGAAAATGTATATACAAAATACACATAAAATAATTTAAATACGTAGAAAAATATATATACAAAAAACACCTAAAATAATGTAAATATGTATGAAAATATATAAACAAATACACATAAAATAATGTAAATTTTGATAAAAAATATATACAAAATGAACATTAAATAATGTAAATATGTATAAAAAAATATATACAAAAAACACATAGAATAATGTTAAATCGAATCAAAATAAATAAAGAGAATATCAATAAAATAATGTAAATTTGTATGAAAATAAAGATGGAAAATATCCATATAATAACGCATATTTGCATCAAAATATATATACAAAAATACATATAAAATAATTAAATTTGTATTAAAATAAATATACAAAATGTACGTACAATAAAGTAAATTTGTATTGAAATAGATATGCAAAATACACATCAATAATGTAAATTTGTATCAAAATATATATACGAATACTCATAAAATATAGTAAATTTCTGAGAAAATATACATACAAAATAGATATACAAAATACACATATAACTAGTTAAATTTGTATTTAAATACATGTACAAAAAACACATAAAATAATGTATATTTGTATGAAATGAAAACAAATACATTTTATGTAAAATATATATACAAAATACACATAGAATAATGTAAAATCATATCAAAATAAATACACAGAATATCAATAAAATAATGTAAATTTGTATGAAAATAAAGATGCAAAATACCCATAAAATAAAGCATATTTTTAAAATGATACATATACAAAAATACACATAGATTAATCAAATTTGTATTAAAATTAATATACAAAATGCATATACAATAAGGTAAATTTGTATTGAAAAAATATGCAAAATACACATAAAACAATGTAAATTTGTTTCAAAATATATATACGAATACATAAAAAATAACGTGGATTTCTATAGAAATATATATACAAAATACACTTGAAATAATGTAAATACGTATAAAAATATATATACAAAATACACATTAAATAATGTTCATTCGTGTCAAAATAAATAAATAAAAATATCATGAAAAGAATGTGTATTTGTATGAAAATAGATATACAAAATACACATAAAATAACCAAAATTTGTATAAAACTATATACAAAAATACACAAAAATAATTTAAACTTGTATGAAAATAAATATACAAAAAACATATAAAATAAGGTAAATTTGTATTGAAATACATATACAAAATACACATAAAATAATGTAAATTTGAATGAAAATATATAAACATCTAGACTTAAAATAATGTAAATTTCTATCAAATATATATACAAAAAACACATTAAATAATGTAAATATGTATAAAAAAATATATACAAAACACAAATAAAATAATGTAAAATCGTATCAAAATAAAAACAGAATATATTAATAAAATAATGTAAATTTGTATGAAAATTAAGATGCAAAATACCCATAAAATAACGCATTTTTTATAAAAATATATATACGAAAAAACATAAAATATTTGATTTTGTATTAAAATAAATAGATATACAAAATACACATAAAATAAGCTAAATTTGAATTGAAATATATATACAAAATACATAAAATAATGTAAATTTCTATCAAAATACTTATACAAATACACATAATAACGCATATTTGCATAAAAACATATATACAAAAATACATATAAAATAATTAAATTTGTATTAAAATAAATATACAAAATGCACGTACAATAAAGTAAATTTGTATTGAAATAGATATGCAAAATACACATTAATAATGTAAATTTGTATCAAAATATATATACGAATACTCATAAAATAGAGTAAATTTCTATGAAAATATACATACAAAATAGATATACAAAATACACATATAACTAGTTAAATTTGTATTTAAATACATGTACAAAAAAACACATAAAATAATGTAGATTTGTATAAAATGAAAACAAATACATTTTATATAAAATATATATACAAAATACACATAGAATAATGTAAAAACATATCAAAATAAATACACAGAATATCAATAAAATAATGTAAATTTGTATGAAAATAAAGATGCAAAATACCCATAAAATAAAGCATATTTTTATAAAAATACATATACAAAAATACACATAGATTAATCAAATTTGTATTAAAATTAATATACAAAATGCACATACAATAAGGTAAATTTGTATTGAAAAAATATGCAAAATACACATAAAACAATGTAAATTTGTTTCGAAATATATATACGAATACACATAAAATAACGCAGATTTCTATAGAAATATATATACAAAATACACTTGAAATAATGTAAATACGTATAAAAATATATATACAAAATACACATTAAATAATGTTAATTCGTGTCAAAATAAATAAACAAAATACCATGAAAAGAATGTGTATTTGTATGAAAATAGATATACAAAATACACATAAAATAACCTAAATTTGTATAAAACTATATACAAAAATACACAAAAATAATTTAAACTTGTATGAAAATAAATATACAAAAAACATATAAAAATAGGTAAATTTGTATTGAAATACATATACAAAATACACTGAAAATAATGTTAATTTGAATGAAAATATATAATCATATAAACTTAAAATTACGTAAATTTGTATCAAATATACATGTATTTAAATACAAATTTAACTAATTATATGTGTATTTTGTATAACTATTTTCATACAAATTTAAATTTATTTTTTTGTTTTTTTGAATATACTTTTATTCAAATTTTCGTAATTTTATGTGTATTTGTATATTTATTTTCCTACAAATTTACGTTCTTTTATCGGAATTTTGTTTATTTATTTTGATACGAATTTTCATTTTTTTAGGTGTATTTGATATATATATTTTTATACTTATTTAATTTACTCTATATGTATATACAAAAAAACACAAAAATAATTTAAATTTGTATGAAAATAAATATACAAAATACACATAAAATTAGGTAAATTTGTATTGAAATACATATACAAAGTACACTTAAAATAATGTAAATTTGAATGAAATTATACAAACAAATACACTTAAAATGACGTTAATTTGTATAAAATATATATAAAAAATACACATTAAATAATGAAAATATGAATAAAATTTTTTTTACAAAACACAAATAGTATAATATAAAATCGTATCAAAATATATACACAGAATATTAATAAAATAATGTATATTTGTATGAAAACTAAGATGCAAAATACCTATAAGATAATGCATTTTTTTTAAATAATATATACCAAAATACACATAAAATATTTGACTTTGTATTAAAATAAATATTCAAAATGCACATACAATAAGGTAAATTTGTATTGAAATAAATATGCAAAAAACATATAAAACAATGTAAATTTGTTTCAAAATATATATACGAATACACATAAAATAACGTAGATTTCTATAAATATATATATACAAAATACAAATAAAATTAAGTAAATACGAAACAAAAATGTATTCAAAATACACATAAAATAATGTAAATTCGTATAAATATAAATAAACAAAATACCAATAAGAGAATGTGTATTTGTATAAATATAAATATACAAAATGCACATAAAATAACGTAAATTTGTATAAAACTATATACAAAAATACACGAAAGTAATTAAATTTGTATGAAAATAGATTTACAAAATACACACAAAGTAAGCTAAATTTGAATTGAAATATATATACAAAATACATAAAATAAAGTAAATTCGTTTCAAAATATTTTTAACAAATACACATATAATAACGTAAATTTGTAAAAAAAATATATATACAAAATACACATTAAGTAATGTAAATACGTATAAAAAAATATTTACAAAATACACCAATAATCAAGTCATTCGTATCAAAATAAATAAACAAAAAACTAATTAATAATGTAAATTTGTATGAGAAAACTTATACAAAATACACATAAAATAACGTTTTAAGTTTCTATAAAAATATATGTACAAAAATGCACATAAAATTAGTTTGCATAAAAAAATATATACAAAACACACATTAGATAATGTAAATGAGTATAAAAATATGTATACAAAATACCTATGAAATAATCTAAATTCGTATCGAGTTAAATTAAGAAAATAACAATAAAATAATGTTATTTTGGATGAAAATATATATAGAAAACACATAAAATAACCTAAATACAAATACAAATATACACATTAAATAATTTAAAATTGAATGAAATAAATATACAAA
Organism: Eriocheir sinensis; assembly: GCF_024679095.1. Taxonomy (NCBI): domain Eukaryota; kingdom Metazoa; phylum Arthropoda; class Malacostraca; order Decapoda; family Varunidae; genus Eriocheir; species Eriocheir sinensis. The sequence goes on from NC_066509.1 coordinate 44,157,059, forward strand.
ATAAACATAAAATAAGGTAAATTTGTAATAAAATATATGTAAGAATACACATAAAATAATATAAATTTGTATGAAAATATATATACAAATAGACATAAAATAACATGAATTTGTATAAAATTTGTTTCAAAATATATACGAATACACACAATAAAATAACGTAAATTTTTATGAAAATGTATATATAAAATACACATAAAATAATTTAAATACGTAGAAAAATATATATACAAAATACACATAAAATAATGTAAATTCGTAAAAAATTAAATACACAAAATTCCAATCAAAGAATGTATATTTGTAGGAAAATATATATACAAAAAAAAAATAACTAAAATTTGTATAAAACTATATACAAAAATACACAAAAATAATTTAAATTTGTTTGAAAATAGATATGCAAAATACACATAAAGTTAGGCAAATTTGTATTGAAATACATATACAAAACTCACATAAAATAATGTAAATTTGTATGAAAATATATAAACAATTATATATAAAATAACGTAAATTTGGATAAAATATATATACAAAATATACATTAAATATTTTAAATATGAATAAAAATATATTATATTATATATATTTTTATTGATATTTGCGCTATTTATGTGTATTTTGTATATGTTTTCTAATAGAAATTTACATTATTTTATTGGTATTTTGTCTATTTTTTTTATACGAATTACATGATTATTTGTGTATTTTGTACATTTTTTTATACGTATTTACATTATTTAATGTGTATTTTGTTTATATATTTTTATACAAATTTACGTTATTATATGTGTATTTGTATAAGTATTTTGATACAAATTTACATTATTTTATGTATTTTGTATATATATTTCAATTCAAATTTAGCTTATTTTATGTGTATTTTGTATATCTATTTATTTTAATACAAAATCAAATATTTTATGTTTTTTCGTATATATATTTTTATAAAAAATGCATTATTTTATGGGTATTTTGCATCTTAATTTTCATACAAATTTACATTATTTTATTAATATTTTCTTTATTTATTTTTATACGATTTTACATTATTTAATTTGTGTTTTGTATATATTTTTGTATTCATTTTTACATTATTTAATGTGTTTTTTGATTATATATTTGATACAAATTTACGTTATTTTAAGTCTATATGTTTATATATTTTCATTCAAATTTACATTATTTTATGTGTATTTTGTATATGTATTTCAATACAAATTTACCTAATTTTATATGTTTTTTGTATATTTATTTTCATACAAGTTTAAATTATTTTTGTGTATTTTTGTATATAGTTTTATACAAATTTAGGTTATTTTATGTGTATTTTGTATATCTATTTTCATACAAATACACATTCTTTTCATGATATTTTGTTTATTTATTTTGACACGATTTAACATTATTTCAAGTGTATTTTGTATATATATTTCTATAGAAATCTTCGTTATTTTATGTGTATTCGTATATATATTTTGAAACAAATTTACATTGTTTTATGTGTATTTTGCATATTTTTTTAATACAAATTTACCTTATTGTATGTGCATTTTGTATATTAATTTTAATACAAATTTGATTAATCTATGTGTATTTTTGTATATGTATTTTTATAAAAATATGCTATATTTTATGGGTATTTTGCATCTTTATTTTCATACAAATTTACATTATTTTATTGATATTCTGTGTATTTATTTTGATATGATTTTACATTATTCTATGTGTATTTTGTATATATATTTTATATAAAATGAATTTGTTTTCATTTCATACAAATCTACATTATTTTGTGTTTTTTGTACATGTATTTAAATACAAATTTAACTAGTTATATATGTATTTTGTATATCTATTTTGTATGTATATTTTCATAGAAATTTACTCTATTTTATGAGTATTCGTATATATATTTTGATACAAATTTACATTATTAATGTGTATTTTGCATATCTATTTCAATACAAATTTACTTTATTGTACGTGCATTTTGTATATTTATTTTAATACAAATTTAATTATTTTATATGTATATATGAAAATATATAAACAAATACACATAAAATAATGTAAATTTTGATAAAAAATATATACAAAATGAACATTAAATAATGTAAATATGTATAAAAAAATATATACAAAAAACACATTAAATAATTTAAATTCTCGTCAAAATAAATAAACAAAATATCAATAAAATAATGTAAATTTGTATGAAAATAGATATGGAAAATACTCATAAAATAACCTAAGTTTGTATAAAACTATATACAAAATACATATAAAATTTAAATTTGTATTAAAATAAATATACAAAATACACATAAAATTAGGTAAATTTGTATTGAAATACATATACAAAATACACATAAAATAATGTAAATTTGTTTCAAAATATATAAACATGTACACTTAAAATAACGTAAATTTGTATCAAATATATTTACAAAATACACAATAAATAATGTAAATATGTATTTTAAATATATATACAAAATACAAATAGAATAATGTAAAATCATATCAAAATAAATACACAGAATATCAATAAAATAATGTAAATTTGTATGAAAATAAAGATGCAAAATACCATAAAATAAAGCATATTTTAAAATGATACATATACAAAATACACATAAAATAATCAAATTTGTATTAAAATTAATATAAAAATGCATATACAATAAGGTAAATTTGTATTGAAAAGATATGCAAAATACATATAAAACAATGTAAATTTGTTTCAAAATATATATACGAATACATATAAAATAACGTAGATTTCTATAGAAATATATACACATACACTGAAATAATGTAAATACGTATAAAAAATATATACAAAAATACATTAAATAATGTTCATTCGTGTCAAAATAAATAAATAAAATATCAGTAAAAGAATGTGTATTTGTATGAAAATAGATATACAAAATATACATAAAATAACCAAAATTTGTATAAAACTATATACAAAAATACACAAAAATAATTAAACTTGTATGAAAATAAATATACAAAAATACATATAAAATAAGGTAAATTTGATTTGAAATACACATACAAAATACATAAAATAATGTAAATTTGAATGAAAATATATATACATCTAGACTTAAAATAATGTAAATTTCTATCAAATATATAAACAAAAACACATTAAATAATGTAAATATGTATAAAAAATATGTACAAAATACAAATAAAATAATGTAAAATCGTATCAAAATAAATAAACAAATATATTAATAAAATAATGTAAATTTGTATGAAAATTAAGATGCAAATACCCATAAAATAACGCATTTTTATAAAAATATATATACGAAAAAACATAAAATATTTGATTTTGTTTAAAATAAAAATATACAAAATACACATAAAATAAGCTAAATTTGAAAAATATATATACAAAATACACACTAAATAATGTAAATTTCTATCAAAATACTTACATAAAATAACCTAATAACGCATTTGTATAAAACATATATACAAAAATACATATAAAATAATTAAATTTGTATTAAAATAAATATACAAAATGCACATAAAATAAAGTAAATTTGTATTGAAATAAATACACAAAATACACATAAATTAATGTAAATTTGAATGAAAATACATAAACAAATACACTTAAAATAACGTAAATTTGTATGAAAATATATAAACAAAATACACATTAAATAATGTAAATACGTATAAAATGAAAACAAATACATTTATATAAAATATATATACAAAATACACATAGAATATTGTAAAACATATCAAAATAAATACACAGAATATCAATAAAATAATGTAAATTTGTATGAAAATAAAGATGCAAAATACCGATAAAATAAAGCATATTTTAATAGAAATACATATACAAAAATACACTTTGAATAATTAAATTTGTATTAAAATTAATATACAAAATGCACATACAATAAGGTAAATTTGTATTGAAAATGATATGCAAAATACATATAAAACAATGTAAATTTGTTTCAAAATATATATACGAATACACATAAAATAAAGTAGATTTCTATAGAAATATATATACAAAATACATATGAAATAATGTAAATACGAATAAAAATATATATACAAAATACACATTAAATAATGTTAATTCGTGTCAAAATAAATAAACAAAATATCATGAAAAGAATGTGTATTTGTATGAAAATAGATATACAAACACATAAAATAACCTAAATTTGTATAAAACTATATACAAAATACACATTAAATAATTTAAATATGTATGAAAAGTAAATATACAAAAACATATAAAATAATGTAAATTTGTATCAAAATAAATACACAAAATATTACTAAAATAATGTAAATTTGTATGAAAATAAAGATATAATTCCCATAAAATAATTTCTTATAAAAATATATACAAAATACACATAAAATAATTTAAATTTGCATTGAAATAAATATACAAAATGACATTCAATAAGGTAAATTTGTATTGAAAGAGATAAGCAAAATACATATAAAATAATGTAAATTTGTTTAAAAATATATATACGAATACAAATAAAAAAACGTAAATTTCTATAAAATATATATACAAAATACACATAAAATTAAGTAAATTTGTATAAAAATGTATACAAAATACACATAAAATAATGTAATTTCGAATTAAAATAAATGTAAATTTGAATGAAAATATAAACAAATACACTTAAAATAACGTAAATTTGTATAAAATATATATGCAAGATACACTTTAAATAATGTAAATGTGTATAAAAAATATATACAAAAAACAAATAGAATAATGTAAAATCGTATCAAAATAAATACACAGAATATCAATAAAATAATGTAAATTTGTATGAAAATAAAGATGCAAAATTCCCAAAAATTATCACATTTTTTATAAAAATATATATACCAAAATACATATAAAATATTTAATTTTGTGTTGAAATAAATATACAAAATGCATATACAGTTAGGTAAGTTTGTATTGAAAGAGATATTCAAAAATACATATAAAACAATGTAAATTTGTTTCAAAACATATATACGAATACACATAAAATAACGTAGATTTCTATATAAATATATATACAAAATACATATTAAATATTGTAAATACGAATAAAAATATATATACAAAATACATATCAAATAATGTAAATTCGTGTCAAAATAAATAAACAAAATATCATGTAAAGAATGTGTATTTGTATAAAATAGATAATAGATAATAAATTTGTATAAAATATATTTGCAAGATACTCATTAAATAATGTAAATATGTATAAAAAAGTATATACAAAAACAAATAGAATATTGTAAATTCGTATCAAAATAAATACACTGAATATTAATAAAATAATGTAAATTTGTATGAAAATAAAGATGCAAAATTCCCATAAAATAAAGCGCATTTCTTATAAAAATATATATACCAAATACACATAAAATTTTTAAATTTGTATTGAAATAAATATACAAATGTACATACAATAAGGTAAATTTGTATTGAAAGAGATATGCAAAATACATATAAAACAATGTAAATTTGTTTCAAAATATATATACGAATACAAATATAAAAACGTAGATTTCTATAAAAATATATATACAAAATACACATAAAATTAAGAAAATACTTATATAAAAATGTATACAAAATAAACATAAAATAATGTAAATTGATTTAAAATAAATAAACAAAATACCAATAAAAGAATGTGTATTTGGATAAATATAAATATAAAAATACATATAAAATAAACATAAAATAAAGTGGATTTGTAATAAAAATATGTACAAAATACACATAAAATAATGTAAATTTATATGAAAATATATATACAAATACACATAAAATACCATGAATTTGTATAAAATATATATTCAAAATAAATATAAAATAATGTAAGAGCGTATAAAATTATATATACAAATTACATACAAAATAATTTAAATTCGTATCAATATAAATCAACAAAACACTAATAAATATATATATATATATATATATATATATATATATATATATATATATATATATATATATATATATATATATATATATATATATATATATATATATATATATATATATATATATATATATATATATATATATATGAATGAAAATAAATTTACAAAATACACATAACATAACTAAAATTTGTATTAAAATATATACAAATAAATAGAAATAATTTGATTTTGTATGAAAATAGATATACAAAATACACATAAAACTAGGTAAATTTTTTGAAATGTATATACAAAATAAATAAAATATTGTAAATTTGTGTTATAATATATAAACAAATACATATAAAATAACGTAAATTTATATGAAAATATATACAAATACACATAGAATAATGTCAATTGCATCAAAATGAATAAGCAGAATATCAATAAAATAATGTATATTTGTATGAATAAAATGCAAAATACCCAAAAATTAAAGAAAATGTTTATAAAATACAGATACAAAATACACATCGAATAATTAAATTTGTATTAAATTAATATACAAAATGCGTATATAATAAGGTAATTTGTATTGAAAAATATGCATTACGTTTACTCATACAAATTTATATTATTTTATTGGTATTTTGTGTATTTATTTTGATACGAATTACATTATTATGTGTATTTGTATATTTTATACATATTTACATTATTTAATGTGTATTTTGTATATTTTAAAACAAATTTACGTTATTTTATGCATTTGTTAAATATTTTGATACAAATTTACATTATTTTATGTATTTTGTATATATATTTCAAATCAAATTTAGTTTATTTTATGTAAATTTTGTATATCTATTTTAATTCGTATAAAAATAAATAAACAAAATAGCAATCAATAATGTAAATTTGTATGAGAAAACATATACAAATATTACATAGATTAACGCAAATTTCTAAAAAATATATGTACAAAATGCACATAAAATAAAGTAAATTTGCATAAAAATATATATACAAAAAACACACATTAAATAAAGTAAATGCGTACATAAAATAACCTAAATTTGTATAAAACTATATACAAAAATACACAAAAATATTTAAAATTTGTATGAAAAGAAATATACAAAATACACATAAAATTAGACAAATTTTTATTGAAATATACAAAATACACATAGAATAATGTAAATTTGAATGAAAATATGTAAACAAATACACTTAAAATAACGTAAATTTGTATAAAATATATATGCAAGATACACATTAAATAATGTAAATGTGTATAAAAAAATATTTACAAAAAAAAATAGAATAATGTAAAATCCTATCAATATAAATACACAGAATATCAATAAAATAATGTAAATTTGTATGAAAAGAAAGATGCAAAATTCCCATAAAATAGCGCATTTTTTATAAAAATATATATACCAAAATACACATAAAATATTTAAATTTGTTTTGAAATAAATATACAAAATGCATATACAGTAAGGTAAATATGTATTGAAAGAGATATTCAAAAACATATAAAACAAAAGTAAATTTGTTTGAAAATATATATATGAATACACATAAAATAACGTAGATTTCTATAGAAATATATATACAAAATACACATGAAATTATGTAAATACGTATAAAAATATATATACAAAATATATATCTAATTAAATTCGTGTCAAAATAAATAAACAAAATATCATGAAAAGAATGTATTTGTATGAAAATAAATAATAGATAATAAATTTGTATGAAATATATATGCAAGATACACATTAAATAATGTAAATATGTATAAAAAATATATATACAAAAAACAAATAGAATAATGTGAAATCGTATCAAAATAAATACACCGAATATCAATAAAATAATGTAAATTTGTATGAAAATAAAGATGCAAAATTCCATCAAATAGCGCATTTCTTATAAAATATATATACCAAAATACATAAAATATTTAAATTTGTATTGAAGTAAATATACAAAATGCACATACAATAAGGTAAACTTGTATTGAAAGAGATATGCAAAAATACATATAAAACAATGTAAATTTGTTTCAAAATATATACGAATACACATAAAATAACGTAGATGGCGGTGGCCGAAATGGTAGCGTACTGGGCCCACATTCACCGCGTGATGGACGACGCGGGTCTGAATCCCCACGCCACCACTCGGATTTTCAGTCACCGCCGAGTGGCTTAAAACTACCCACATGCTGTCCTGAAGACCACCCATCAACCCGGACTCTAGAGGAAGCCGTCCAAGCGAATCAAGAACGAGTTCCGGGGGGCAGCATGAGCCAATGCAAGATGGCGCCACTATAAACACTGCCTGCAGAATGGCTGGGCCGACCATCAGGCCCCACCTGGAAGAAGCCTTACGACCATCAGGCCCCACCAGTAAGATGTCTACCGGCCCAACAGGAAACGACGTAAAAAAAAAAAAAAAAAAGATTTCTATAAAAATATATATACAAAATACACATAAATTAAGTAAATACGTATAAAAATAGATATACAAAATACACATAGAATAATGTAAAATTGTTTAAAAAAATAAACAGAATATAAATAAAATAATGTAAATTTGTATGAAAATAAAAATGCAAAATACCCATAAAATAAAGCATATTTTTATAAAATACATATACAAAAATACACATAGCATAATTAAATTTGTATTAAAAATTAATATACAAAATGCATATACAATAAGGTAAATTTGTGTTGAAAAAATATGCAAAATACACATAAAACAGTGTAAATTTATTTCAAAATCTATATACGAATACTCATAAATCAACGTAGATTTCTATAGAAATATATATACAAAATACACATCAAATGATGTAAACACGTATAAAAATATATATATAAAATACACATTAAATAATGTAAAATCGCGTCAAAATAAATAAACAAAATATCAATTAAAGAATGTGTATTTGAATGAAAATAGATATACAAAATACACATAAAATAACCTAAATACAAATACAAATATACACATAAAATATTGTATTTTGTATATACATTTCAATTCAAATTTAGCTTATTTTATCTGTATTTTGTATATCTATTTTCATACGAATTTAATTACTTCTGTGTATTTTTGTATAGTTTTATACAAATTTACGTTATTTTATGTGTATTTTGTATATTTATATTTATACAAATACACATTCTTTTATTGTTTTTTTGTTTATTTATTTTGATACGAATTTACATTATTTTATGTGTATTTTGTATACATTTTCTTATACGTATTTACTTCATTTTATGTGTATTTTGTATATATATTTTTATACAAATCTACGTTATTTTATGTGTATTCGTATATATATTTTGAAACAAATTTACATTGTTTTATATGTATTTTGCATATCTATTTCAATACAGATTTACCTTATTGTATGTGTATTTTGTATATTTATTTTAATAGAAATTAATTTTTTCATGTGTATTTTGGTATGTATATTTTTATAAAAAATGCGTTATTTAATGGGTATTTTGCATCTTTATTTTCATACAAATTTACATTGTTTTTTTAATATTCTGTGTATTTATTTTAATACGATTTTACATTATTCTATTTGTGTTTTGTATATATTTTTCTATACATATTTACATTATTTAATGTGTATTTTGTATATTTTAAAACAAATTTACGTTATTTTATGCGCATCTGTTAAAATATTTTGATACAAATTTACATTATTTTATGTATTTTGTATATATATTTCAATACAAATTTAGTTTATTTTATGTATATTTTGTATATTCGTTTCAAAATAAATAAACAAAATAGCAATCAAATAATGTAAATTTGTATGAGAAAACATATACAAATACACATAGATTAACGCAAATTTCTAAAAAAATATATGTACAAAATATACATTAAATAAAGTAAATTTGCTTAAAAATATATATAGAAAACACACATTAAATAAAGTAAATGCGTACATAAAATAACCTAAATTTGTATAAAACTATATACAAAAATACACAAAATATTTAAAATTTGTATGAAAAGAAATATTCAAAATACACATAAAATTAGGTAAATTTGTATTGAAATACATATACAAAATACATAGAATAATGTAAATTTGAATGAAAATATATAAACAAATACACTTAAAATAACGTAAATTTGTATAAAATATATATACAAGATACACATTAAATAATGTAAATGTGTATAAAAAAATATTTACAAAAAAGAAATAGAATAATGTAAAATCCTATCAATATAAATACACAGAATATCAATAAAATAGTGTAAATTTGTATGAAAAGAAAGATGCAAAATTCATAAAATAGCGCATTTTTATAAAATATATATACCAAAATACACAAAATATTTAAATTTGTATTGAAATAAATATACAAAATGCATATACAATAAGGTAAATATGTATTGAAAGAGATATTCAAAACACATATAGAACAAAAGTAAATTTGTTTCAAAATATATATACGAATACACATAAAATAACGTAGATTACTATAGAAATATATATACAAAATACACATGAAATTATGTAAATACGTATAAAAATATATATACAAAATACATATCTAATTAAATTCGTGTCAAAATAAATAAACAAAATATCATGAAAAGAATGTGTATTTGTATGAAAATAAATAATAGATAATAAATTTGTATGAAATATATAAGCAAGATACACATTAAATAATGTAAATATGTATAAAAAATATATATACAAAAAGCAAATAGAATAATGTGAAATCGTATCAAAATAAATACACCGAATATTAATAAAATAATGTAAATTTGTATGAAAATAAAGATGCAAAATTCCCATCAAATAGCGCATTTCTTATAAAAATATATATACCAAAATACACATAAAATATTTAAATTTGTATTGAAGTAAATATACAAAATGCACATACAATAAGGTAAACTTGTATTGAAAGAGATATGCAAAAATACATATAAAACAATGTAAATTTGTTTCAAAATATATACGAATACACATAAAATAACGTAGATTTCTATAAAAATATATATACAAAATACACATAAATTAAGTAAATACGTATAAAAATAGATATACAAAATACACATAGAATAATGTAAAATTGTTTCAAAAAAAAAATAAACAGAATATAAATAAAATAATGTAAATTTGTATGAAAATAAAAATGCAAAATACCCATAAAATAAAGCATATTTTATAAAATACATATTCAAATATACGCATAGCATAATTAAATTTGTATTAAAATTAATATACAAAATGCATATACAATAAGGTAAATTTGTATTGAAAAAATATGCAAAATACACATAAAACAGTGTAAATCTATTTCAAAATCTATATACGAATACTCATAAATCAATGTAGATTTCTATAGAAATATATATACAAAATACATATCAAATGATGTAAACACGTATAAAAATATATATATAAATTATACATTAAATAATGTAAACTCGCGTCAAAATAAAAAACAAAATATCAATAAAAGAATGTGTATTTGTATGAAAATAGATATACAATATACACATAAAATCACCTAAATTTGTATAAAACTATATACAAAAATACACAAAAATAATTTTTATTTATATGAAAATAAATATACAAAATACACATAAAATTAGGTAAATTTGTATTGAAATACATTTACAAAATACACATAAAATAATGTAAATTTGAATGAAAATATATAAACAAATACACTTAAAATAACGTAAATTTGTATAAAATATATAAAAAATACACATTAAATAATGTAAATATGTATAAAAAAATATATACAAAACACAAATAGAATAATATAAAATCGTATCAAAATAAATACACAGAATATTAATAAAATAATGTAAATTTGTATGAAAATAAGATGCAAAATACCCATAAAATAACGCATTTTTGATAAAAATATTTATACCAAGACACACATAGAATATTTGAATTTGTATTAAAATAAATATACAAAATGCACATACAATAAGGTAAATTTGTATTGAAATAGATATGCAAAATACATATAAAACCATGTAAATTTTTTTCAAAATATATAAACGAATACGTAGATTTCTATTTAAATAAATATACAAAATACACATAAAATGAAGTAAATACGTATCAAAAAAGGTATACAAAATACACATAAAATAATGTAAACTCGTATCAAAATAAATAAACAAAATACTAATAAAAGAATGTGTATTGTATAAATAAATATACAAAATACAATAAAATAACGTAAATTTATATAAACTATATGCAAAATACACAAAAGTAATTAAATTTGTGTGAAAACAGATATACAAAATACATGTGTATTTTGTATATTTATTTTCATACAAATTGAAATTATTTTTGTTTATTTTTTTATATATTTTCAAACAAATTTTCGTTATTTTATGTGTATTTTGTATATTTATTTTTTCTACAAATATACTTTCTTTTGGCTGAATTTTGTTTATTGAATTTGAAACGAATTTACCTTATTTTGTATATCTATTTTCATACAAATTAAAATACTTCTGTGTATTTTGTATATAGTTTTATATAAATTTACGTTATTTTATGTGTATTTTGTATGTTTATATTTATACAAATACACATTCTTTTATTGGTATTTTGTATATTTATTTTGATACGAATTTACATTATTTTATGTGTATTTTGTATACATTTTTTTATACGTATTTACTTCATTTTATGTGTATTTTGTCTACGTTATTTTATGTGTATTCGTATATATATTTTGAAACAAATTTACATTGTTTTATATGTATTTTGCATATCTATTTCAATACAAATTTACCTTATTGTATGTGTTTTTTATATATTTATTTTAATTCAAATTTAATTTTTTTATGTGTATTATGGTATATATATTTTTATAAATAAAAAAAAATGCGTTATTTTATGGGTATTTTGCCTCTTTATTTTCATACAAATTTACATTATTTTATTAATATTCTGTGTATTTATTTTGATACGATTTTACATTATTCTATTTGTGTTTTGTATATATTTTTTTATACAAATTTACGTTATTTTAAGTGTATTTGTCTATGTCTTTTCATTCAAATTTACATTATTTTATGTGTATTTTGTATATGTATTTCAATACAAATCTACCTAATTTTATGTGTATTTTGTATATTTATTTTCATACAAATTTAAAATATTTTTGTGTATTTTTGTATATAGTTTGATACAAATTTAGGTTATTTTATGTGTATTTTGTATATCTATTTTCATACAAATACACATTCTTTTATTGATATTTTGTTTATTTATTTTGACGCGAATTTACAGTATTTAATGTGTTTTTTGTATATATTTTTATACGTATTTACATCATTTCATGTGTATTTTGTATATATATTCCTATAGAAATCAACGTTATTTTATGTGTATTCGTATATATATTTTGAAACAAATTTACACTGTTTTATGTGTATTTTTTTTTTTTTAATACAAACTTACCTTATTGTATGTGCATTTTGTATATTAATTTTAACACATATTTAATTATTCTATGTGTATTTTTGTATATGTATTTAAAAAAAATGCTTTATTTTATAGGTATTTTGCATCTTTATTTTCATACAAATTTAAATTATTTTATTGATATTCTGTGTACTTATTTTCATACGATTTTACATTATTCTATGTATAACAAAAATAAATACAGAATACACAAAAATAGATATGCAAAATACATATAAACAATGTAAATTTGTTTCAAAATATATATACGAATACACATGAAATAAGGTAGATTTCTATAAAAATATATATACAAAATACACATAAAATTAAGTAAAACGTATAAAAAATGTATACAAAATACACATAAAATAATGTAAATTAGTATCAAAATAAATAAACAAAATACCAATGAAAGAATGTGTATTTGTATAAATATATATATACAAAATACACATTAAATAATATAAATTTGTTTAAAACTATACAAAATACACATGAAATGATGTAAATTGTATAAAATATATATACAAAATACACATTAAATAATGTAAATTCGCGTCAAAATAAATAAACAAAATATAAATAAAAGAATGTGTATTTCTATGAAAATAGATATACAAAATACACATAAAATAACCTAAATTTGTATCAAACTTTATACAAAAATACACAAAAATATTTTAAATTTGTATGGAAATAAATATACAAAATACACATAAAATTAGGTAAATTTGTATTGAAATACATTCACAAAATACACATGAAATAATGTAAATTTGAATGAAAATACATAAACAAATACACTTAAAATAACGTAAATTTGTATAAAAAAATATACACAAAACACAAATAGAATAATGTAAATCGTATCAAAATAAATACACAGAATATTAATAAAATAATGTAGATTTGTATGAAAAAGAAGCAAACTACCAAAAAAATAACGCATTTTTTTTATTTATAAAAATATATATACCAAAATACACAAAAAAATTAAATTTGTATTAAAATAATATACAAAAAACACATACAATAACGTAAATTTGTATTGAAATAGATATTCAAAATACATATAAAACAATGTAAATTTGTTTCAAAATATATATACGAATACACATAAAATAACGTAGATTTCTATAAAAATATATATAAAAAATACACATAAAATGAAGTAAATACGTATAAAAAAATGTATACAAAATACACATAAAATAATATAAATTCGTATCAAAATAAATAAACAAAATACCAATAAAAGAATGTGTATTTGTATAAATATAAATATACAAAATACACATAAAATAACGTAAATTTATATAAAACTATATACAAAATACACAGAAGTAATTAAATTGTATGAAAATAGATATACAAAATACAGATAAAATAAGCTAAATTTGAATTGAATGTATATACAAAATACATAAAATAATGTAGATATGTATCAAAATATTTATAAAAATACATATAATAAAGTCAATTTTGATAAGATTTTACATTATTCTATTTGTGTTTTGTATATATTTTTTTTATACATATTTACATTATTTAATGTGTATTTTGTATATATATTTCATACAAATTTACGTTATTATATGTGTATTTGTTTATATATTTTCTTTCAAATTTACATTATTTTATGTGTATTTTGTATATGTATTTCAATACAAATTAACCTAATTTTATGTGTATTTTCTATATTTCTTTTCATACAAATTTAAATTATTTTTGTGTATTTTTGTATATAGTTTTATACAAATTTAGGTTATTTTATGTACGCATTTACATTATTTAATGTGTGTTTTGTATATAAATTTTTATCCATAGTTACTTTATTTTACGTTCATTTTTGGACATATATTTTTATAGAAATTAGCGTTATTTTATATGTATTTGTATATGTTTTCATACAAATTTACATTATTTTATTGATATTTTGTTTATTTAGTTTGATACGAATTAAATCATTATATGTGTATTTTGTACATATTTTTTATACGTATTTACATTACTTAATATGTATTTTGTTTATATATTTTTAAACAAATTTACGTTATTATATGTATTTTTATAAATATTTTGATACAAATTTAAATTATTTTATGTATTTTGTATATACATTTCAATTCAAATTTAGCTTATTTTATCTGTATTTTGTATATCTATTTTCATACGAATTTAACTACTTTTGTGATATTTTCTATAAAGTTATATATAAATTAACTTTAATTTATGTCTAATTTGTATATTTATATTTATACAAATACACATTCTTTTATTGGTATTTTGTTTATTTATTTTGATACGAATTTACATTATTTTATGTGTATTTTGTATATATATTTTTTATAGGTATTTTCTTCATTTTATGTGTATTTTGTATATATTTTTATAGAAATCTACGTTATTTTATGTGTATTTGTATATATGTTTTCAAACAACTTTACATTGTTTTATATGTATTTTGCATATCTATTTCAATACAAATTTACCTTATTGTATGTGCATTTTTTATATTTATTTTAATACAAACTTAATTTTTTATGTGTATTTTGGTATATATATTTAAAAAGAAAATGCGTTATTTTATAGGTATTTTGCTTCTTTATTTTCATACAAATTTACATTATTTTATTAATATTCTGTGTATTTATTTTGATAGGATTTTACATTATTCTATTTGTGTTTTGTACACTTTTTTATACAAATTTACGTTATTTTAAGTGTATTTGTTTATGTATTTTCATTCAAATTTACATTATTTTATGTGTATTTTGTGTATGTATTTCAATACAAATTTACCTAATTTTATGTGTATTTTGTATATTTATTTCCATACAAATTTAAAATATTTTTCTGTATTTTTGTATATAGTTTGATACAAATTTAGGTTATTTTATGTGTATTTTGTATATCTATTTTCATACAAATACACATTCTTTTATTTATATTTTGTTTATTTATTTTGACGCGAATTTACATTATTTAATGTGTATTTTGTATATATATTTTTATACGAATTTACATTATTTCATGTGTATTTTGTATAGTTTTAAACAAATTTATATTATTTAATGTGTATTTTGTATATATATGTTTTTACAAATACACTTTCTTTTATTGGTATTTTGTTTATTTATTTTGATACTAATTTACATTATTTTATGTGTATTTTGTATACATTTTTATACGTATTTACTTAATTTTATGTGTATTTTGTATATATATTTTTATAGAAATCTACCTTATTTCATGTGTATTCGTATATATATTTTGAAACAAATTTACATTGTTTATATGTATTTTGCATATCTATTTTTGTGTATTCTGAATTTATTTTTGTTATACATAGAATAATGTAAAATCGTATCAAAATAGGTACACAGAATATCAATAAAATAATTTAAATTTGTATGAAAATAAAGATGCAAAATACCCATAAGATAAAGCATATTTTTTTAAAATATATATAAAATACACATAGAATAATTAAATTTGTATTAAAATTAATATACAAAATGCACACATACAATAAGGTAAATTTGTATTGAAAAAAAACGCAAAATACAAATAAAACAGTGTAAATTTGTTTCAAAATATATATACGAATACACATAAAATAACGTAGATTTCTATAGAAATATATATACAAAATACACATGAAATTATGTAAATACGTATAAAATATATATATAAAATACATATTAAGTAATGTAAATTCGTGACAAAATAAATAAACAAAATATCATGAAAAGAATGTGAATTTGTATGAAAATAAATAATAGATAATAAATTTGTATGTAATATATATGCAAGTTACATTAAATAATGTAAATATGTATAAAAATATAAACAATAAACAAATAGAATATTGTATCAAAATAAATACATCGAATATTAATAAAATAATGTAAATGTGTAAATAAAGATGCAAAATTCCCAACAAATAGCGCATTTCTTATAAAATATATATACCAAAATACACATAAATATTTAAATTTGTATTGAAATAAATATACAAAATGCACATACAAGGTAAACTTCTGATTGTAAATTTGTTTCAAAATATATATACGAATACACATAAAATAACGTAGATTTCTATAAAAATATATACAAAATACATATAAAATGTAAACAAAATACACATAAAATAATATAAATTCGAAGCAAAATAAATAAACAAAATACCAATAAAATAATGTGTATTTGTTCTGTGTATTTTTGTATATAGTTTTATACAAATTTACGATATTTTATGTGTATTTTGTATATTTATATTTATACAAATACACATTCTTTTACTGGTATTTTGTTTATTTATTTTGATACGATTTTTATGTGTATTTTGTTTTCATTTTTTAATACGTATTTACTTCATTTTATGTGTATTTTGTATATATTTTTATAGAAATCAACGTTATTTTATGTGTATTCGTATATATATTTTGAAAAAAATTTACATTGTTTTATATGTATTTTGCATATCTATTTCAATACAAATTTACCTTACAGTATGTGCATTTTTTATATTTATTTTAATACAAATTTTAATATTTTATGTGTATTTTGGTATATATATTTTTATAAAAAATGCGTTATTTTATGGCTATTTTGCATCTTTATTTTCATACAAATTTACATTATTTAATTAATATTCTGTGTATTTATTTTGATACGATTTTACATTATTCTATTTGTGTTTTGTATATATTTTTTTATACATATTTACATTATTTAATTAGTATTTTGTATATATATTTGATACAAATTTACGTTATTTTAAGTGTATATGTTTATATATTTTCATTCAAATTTCCATTATTTTATGTGTATTTTGTATATGTATTTCAATACAAATTTACCTAAGTTTATGTGTATTTTGTATATTTATTTTCATACAAATTTAAACTATTTTGTGTATTTTTGTATATAGTTTAATACAAACTTAGGTTATTTTATGAGTATTTTGTATATCTATTTTCATACAAATACACATTCTTTTATTGATATTTTGTTTATTTATTTTGACGAGAATTTAAATTATTTAATGTGTATTTTGTATATATATATTTTATACATCATTTCATGTGTATTTTGTATATATATTTCTATAGAAATCTACGTTATTTTATGTGTATTCGTATATAGATTTTTAAACAAATTTACGCTTTAATGTGCATTTTGTATATTTTTTCAATACAAATTTACGTTATTGAACGTGCATTTTGTATATTAATTTTAATACAAATTTAATTATTCTATGTGTATTTTTGTATATGTATTTTAAAGAAATATGCTTTATTTTATGGGTATTTTGCATCTTTATTTTCATACAAAATTACATTATTTTATTGATATTCTGTGTATTTATTTTGATACGATTTTACATTATTCTATGTGTATTTTGTATATATTTTTCATTTAATTTAGCTTATTTTATGTGTATTTTGTATATCTTTTTATTTTAATACAAAATAAAATATTTTACGTTTTTTCGTATATATATTTTTTATAAAAAATGCGTTATTTTATGGGTATTTTGCATCTTAATTTTCATACAAATTTACATTATTTTATTAATATTTTCTGTATTTATTTTGATACGATTTTACATTATTTTATTTGTGTTTTGTATATATTTTTTATACATATTTACATTATTTAATGTGTTTTTTGTATATATATTTGATACAAATTTACGTTATTTTAAGTCTATATGTTTATATATTTTCATTCAAATTTACATTATTTTATGTGTATTTTGTATATGTATTTCAATACAAATTTACCTAATTTTATATGTTTTTTGTATATCTATTTTCATACAAGTTTAAATTATTTTTGTGTATTTTTGTTTATAGTTTTATACAAATTTAGGTTATTTTATGTGTATTTTGTATATCTATTTTCATACAAATACACATTCTTTTCATGATATTTTGTTTATTTATTTTGACACTAATTAACATTATTTAATGTGTATTTTGTATATATATTTTTATACGTATTTACATTATTTAAAGTGTATTTTGTATATATATATTTCTATAGAAATCTGCGTTATTTTATGTGTATTCGTATATATATTTTGAAACAAATTTACATTGTTTTATGTGTATTTTGCATATTTTTTCAATACAAATTTACCTTATTGTATGTGCATTTTGTATATTAAATTTAATACAAATTTGATTAATCTATGTGTATTTTTGTATATGTATTTTATAAAATATGCTTTATTTTATGGGTATTTTGCATCTTTATTTTCATACAAATTTACATTATTTTATTGATATTCTGTGTATTTATTTTAATATGATTTTACATTATTCTATGTGTATTTTGTATATATATTTTATATAAAATGTATTTGTTTCCATTTCATACAAATCTACATTATTTTATGTATTTTTTGTACATGTATACACATAAGATATTTCAATTTGTATTGAAATAAATATACAAAATGCACATACAATAAGGTAAACTTCTATTGAAAGAGATATGCAAAAATACATATAAAACAATGTAAATTTGTTTCAAAATATATATACGAATACACATAAAATAACGTAGATTTCTATAAATATATATATATATATATATATATAAAATACACATAAAATTAAGTAAATACGTATAAAAAAATGTAAACAAAATACACATAAAATAATGTAAACTCGAAACAAAATAAATAAACAAAATACCAATAAAAGAATGTGTATTTGTATAAATATAAATGTACAAAATACACATACAAAATAAACATAAAATAAGGTAAATTTGTAATGAAATATATGTACAAAATACACATAAAATAATGTAAATTTATATGAAAATATATATACAAATACACATAAAATACCATGAATTTGTATAAAATTATATATTCAAAATAAATATTAAATAATGTAAATGCGTATAAAAATACATATTCAAAGTACATATAAAATAATGTAAATTCGTATCAATATAAATCAACAAAATACCAATAAAATAATATATATTTGAATGAAAATAGATTTACAAAATACACATAACATAACTAAAATTTGTATTGAAATATATACAAAAATACATAAAAATAATTTGAGTTTGTATGAAAATAGATATTCAAAATACATTTAAAACTAGGTAAATTTCTTTTGAAATATATATACAAAACACCCATATAATATTGTAAATTTGTGTCAAAATATATAAACAAATACACATTAAATAGCTTAAAATAACGTAAATATGTATCAAATATATATACAAAAAACACATTAAATAATGTAAATATGTATAAAAAAATATATACAAAACATAAATAAAATAATGTAAAATCGTATCAAAATAAATACAGAAAATATTAATAAAATAATGTAAATTTGTATGAAAATTAAGATGCAAAATACCCATAAAATAACGCATTTTTTATAAAAATATATATACGTAAAAACATAAAATATTTGATTTTGTATTAAGATAAATAGATATACATTCTTTTATTGGTATTTTGTTTATTTATTTTGTTTCGAATTTACATTATTTTATGTGTATTTTGTCTACATTTTTTTATACGTATTTACTTAATTTTATGTGTATTTTGTATATATATTTTTATAGAAATCTACGTTATTTTATGTATTCGTATATATATTTTGAAACAAATTTACATTGTTTTATATGTATTTTTGCATATCTCTTTCAATAGAAGTTTACCTTATTGTATGTGCATTTTGTATATTTATTTCAATACAAATTTAAATATTTTATGTGTATTTTGGTATATATTTTTATAAGAAATGCTCTATTTGATGGGAATTTTGCATCTTTATTTTCATACAAATTTACATTATTTTATTAATATTCGGTGTATTTATTTTGATACGATTTTACATTATTCTATTTGTTTTTTGTATATATATTTTTTTATACATATTTACATTATTTAAATGTATCTTGCATATATATTACATTCAAATTTATAATCTATTATTTATTTTCATACAAATACACATTCTTTTCATGATATTTTGTTTATTTATTTTGTCACGAATTTACATTACTTAATATGTATTTTATATATATATATATATATATATATATATATATATATATATATATATATATATATATATATATATATATATATATATATATATATATATATATATATATTTTTATACGTATTTACATAATTTCATGTGTATTTTGTATATATATTTGTATAGAAATCTACGTTATTTTATGTGTATTCGTATATATATTTTGAAACAAATTTACACTGTTTTATTTGTATTTTGCGTTTTTTTTTCAATACAAATTTACCTTATTGTATGTGTGCATTTTGAATATTAATTTTAATACAAATTTAATTATTCAATGTGTATTTTTGTATATGTATTTTTAAAAAAAAATATGCTTTATCTTATGGGTATTTTGCATCTTTATTTTCATACAAATTTAAATTATTTTATTAATATTCTGTGTACTTATTTTGATACGATTTTACATTATTCTATGTATAACAAAAATAAATACAGAATACACAAAAATAGATATGCAAAATACATATAAACAATGTAAATTTGTTTCAAAATATATATACGAATACACATGAAATAAGGTAGATTTCTATAAAAATATATATACAAAATACACATAAAATTAAGTAAATACGTATAAAAAATGTATACAAAATACATATAAAATAATGTAAATTAGTATCAAAATAAATAAATAAAATACCCATAAAAGAATGTGTATTTATATATATATATATATATATATATATATATATATATATATATATATATATATATATATATATATATATATATATATATATATATATATATATATATATATATATATATATATATATATATATATATATATATATATATATATATATATACAAAATACACATTAAATAATATAAATTTGTTTAAAACTATACAAAATACACATGAAATGATGTAAATACGTATAAAAATATATATACAAAATACACATTAAATAATGTAAATTCGCGTCAGAATAAATAAACAAAATATCAATAAAAGAATGTGTATTTGTATGAAAATAGATATACAAAATACACATAAAATAACCTAAATTTGTATCAAACTATATACAAAAATACACAAAAATATTTTAAATTTGTATGAAAATAAATATACAAAATACACATAAAATTAGGTAAATTTGTATTGAAATACATACACAAAATACACATAAAATAATGTAAATTTGAATGAAAATACATAAACAAATACACTTAAAATAACGTAAATTTGTATAAAAAATATGTACAAAACACAAATTGAATAATGTAAAATCATATTAAAATAAATACACAGAATATTAATAAAATAATGTAAATTTCTATGAAAATAAAGAAGCAAAATACCCATAAAATAACGCATTTTTTTTTATTTATAAAAATATATACCAAAATACACATCAAAAAATTAAATTTGTATTAAAATAAATATACAAAAAACACATACAATAAGGTAAATTTGTATTGAAATAGATATGCAAAATACATATAAAACAATGTAAATTTGTTTCAAAATATATATACGAATACACATAAAATAACATAGATTTCTATAAAAATATATATACAAAATACACATAAAATGAAGTAAATACGTATAAAAAAATGTATACAAAATACACATAAAATAATGTACATTGTATCAAAATAAATAAAAAAATACCTATAAAAGAATGTGTATTTGTATAAATATAAATATACAAAATACACATAAAATAACGTAAATTTATATAAAACTATATACAAAAATACACAGAAGTAATTAAATTTGTATGAAAATATATACAAAATACACACAAAATAAGCTAAATTTGAATTGAAATATATATACAAAATACCTGAAATAAAGTAAATTTGTATCAAAATATTTATACAAATACACATATAATAACGTAAATTTGTATGAAAATATATAAACAAAATACACATTAAATAATGTAAATACGTATAAAAAATATGTACAAAATACACATATAATCATGTAATTCGTATCAAAATAAATAAACAAAATACCAATAAAATAATATAAATTTGTATGAGTAAACGTGTATGTTGCATATTTTTTCAATACAAATTTAACTTATTATATACGCATTTTGTATACTAATTTTAATACAAATTTAAATATTCAATGTGTTTTTTTGTATCTGTATTTGTACATATATTTTTATACGCTTTTACATTATTTAATATTTATTTTGAATATATATTTTTATACAAATTCATGGTATTTTATGTGTATTTGTATATATATTTTTATATAAATTTACATTATTTTATGTGTATTTTGTACATATATTTTTTTACAAATCTACCTTATTTTATGTTTATTTTGTATGTGTATTTTGTATATTTATATTTATCCAAATACAGATTCTTTTATTGGTATTTTGTTTATTTACTTTAATTCGAATTTACATTATTTTATGTGTATTTTGTATACTTTTTTTATACGTATTTACTTAATTTTATGTGTATTTTGTATATATATTTTTATAGAAATCTACGTTTTTTTATTTGTATTCGTATATATATTTTGAAACAAATTTACATTGTTTTATATGTATTTTTGCATATCTCTTTCAATACAAATTTACCTTATTGTATGTGCATTTTGTATATTTATTTCAATGCAAATTTAAATATTTTATGTGTATTTTGGTATATATATTTTTTAAGATTACGAAAATTTGAATAAAAATATATACAAAAAAACAAAAAAATAAATTTCAATTTGTATGAAAATAGATATACAAAATACACATATAATTAGTTAAATTTGTATTTAAATACATGTACAAAATACACATAAAATAATGTAAATTTGTATGAAATGAAAACAAATTCACATAAAATTCGCGTCAAAATAAATAAACAAAATATCAATAAAAGAATGTGTATTTGTATGAAAATAGATATACAAAATACACATAAAATAACCTAAATTTGTATCAAACTATATACAAAAATACACAAAAATATTTTAAATTTGTATGAAAATAAATATACAAAATACACATAAAATTATATAAATTTGTATTGAAATACATACACAAAATACACATAAAATAATGTAAATTTGAATGAAAATACATAAACAAATACACTTAAAATAACGTAAATTTGTATAAAAAAATATGTACAAAACACAAATAGAATAATGTAAAATCGTATCAAAATAACTACACAGAATATTAATAAAATAATGTAAATTTGTATGAAAATAAAGAAGCAAAATCTCCATAAAATATCGCATTTTTTTTATTTATAAAAATATATATACCAAAATATTAAATTTGTATTAAAATAAATATACAAAAACACATACAATAAGGTAAATTTGTATTGAAATAGATATGCAAAATACATATAAAACAATGTAAATTTGTTTCAAAATATATATACGAATACACATATAATAACGTAGATTTCTATAAAAATATATATACAAAATACACATAAAATGAAGTAAATACGTATAAAAAAATGTATATAAATGCACATAAAATAATGTAAATTGTATCAAAATAAATACACAAAATAGCAATAAAAGGATGTGTATTTGTATAAATATAATATATAAAATACACATAAAATAACGTAAATTTATATAAAACTATATACAAAAATACACAGAAGTAATTAAATTTGTATGAAAATATATACAAAATACACACAAAATAAGCTAAAATTGAATTGAAATATATATACAAAATACATGAAATAAAGTAAATTTGTATCAAAATATTTATACAAATACTCATATAATAAGGTACATTTGTATGAAAATATATAAACAAAATACACATTAAATAATGTAAATACGTATAAAAAAATATATACAAAATCCACATATAATCATGTAATTGTATCAAAAATAATAAAATAAAATAATATAAATTTGTATGAGTAAACGTGTATGTTGCTTATTTTTCAATACAAATTTACCTTATTATATACGAATTTTGTATATTAATTTTAATATATGTTTATTTGAATATATATTTTGATACAAATTTACATTATTTTATGTATTTTCTATATTTATTTCAATTCAAATTTAGCTTATTTTATGTGTCTTTTGTATATCTATTTTCATACAAATTTAATTATTGTTGTTTATTTTTGTATATAGTTTTATACAATTTTACGTTATTATATGTGTATTTTGTATATTTATATTTATACAAGTAAACATTCTTTTATTGGCATTTAGTTTATTTATTTTGATACGAGTTTACATTATTTTATGTGTATTTTGTATACATTTTCTTATACGTATTTACTTCATTTTATGTGTATTTTGTATATATATTTTTATAGAAATCTACGTTATTTTATGTGTATTCGTATATATATTTTGAAACAAATTTACATTGTTTTATACGTATTTTGCATATCTATTTCAATACAAATTTACCTTATTGTATGTGCATTTTGTATATTTATTGTAATACAAATTTAAATATTTTATGTGTATTTTGGTATATATATTTTCATAAAAAATGCTTTGTTTTATGGGTATTTTGCATCTTTATTTTCATACAAATTTACATTATTTTATTAATATTCTGTGTATTTATTTTTAAACTATTTTACATTATTCTATTTGTGTTTTGTATAAATTTTTTTATCCATATTTACATTATTTAATGTGTATTTTTTATATATATTTCATACAAATTTACGTTATTTTAAGTGTATTTGTTTATATATTTTCATTCAAATTTACATTATTTTATGTGTATTTTGTATATGTATTTCAATAGAAATTTAACTAGTTTTATGTGTATTTTGTATATATATTTTTATACAAATTTAAATTATTTTTGTGTATTTTTTTAATAGAGTTTTATACAAATTTACAATATTTTTTGTGTATTTTGTATATCTATTTTCATACAAATACACATTCTTTTATTGATATTTTGTTGATTTATTTTGATGCGAATTTACATTATTTAATGTGTATTGTGTATATATATTTTTATACGTATTTACGTCATTTCATGTGTATTTTTTATATATATTTCGATAGAAATATGCGTTATTTTATGTGTATTCGTATATATATTTTGAAACAAATATACATTGTTTTATGTGCATTTTGTATATTTTTTCAATACAAATTTCCCTTATTGTACGTGCATTTTGTATATTATTTTTTAATACAAATTAAATTATTCTATGTGTATTCTTGTATATGTATTTTTAAAAAAATAGGCTTTATTTTATGGGTATTCTGCATCTTTATTTTCATACAAAATTACATTATTTTATTGATAATCTGTGTATTTATTTTGATACGATTTTACATTATTCTATGTATATTTTGTATATCTATTTTATACAAATGTACGTTATTTTATGTGAATTTGTTTTCATTTCATACAAATTTACATTATTTTATGTGTATTTTGTACATGTATTTAAATACAAATTTAACTAATTATATGTGTATTTTGTATATCTATTTTCATACAAATTGAAATTTATTTTTTTGTTTTTTTGTATATATTTTTATTCAAATTTTCGTAATTTTATGTGTATTTTGTATATTTATTTTCCTACAAATATACGTTCTTTTATCGGAATTTTGTTTATTTATTTTGATACGAATTTTCATATTTTTAGGTGTATTTGATATATATTTTTATACTTATTTACATAATTTTATATGTATTTTGAATATATATTTTCATAGAAATTTACTCTATATGTATGAACAAAAAAACACAAAATAATTTAAATTTGTATGAAAATAAATATACAAAATACACATAAAATTAGGTAAATTTGTATTGAAATACATATACAAAATACACATAAAATAATGTAAATTTTAATGAAATTATATAAACAAATACACTTAAAATAACGTTAATTTGTATAAAATATATATAAAAAATACACATTAAATAATGAAAATATGTATAAAAAAAATATACAAAACACAAATAGTATAATATAAAATCGTATCAAAATATATACACAGAATATTAATAAAATAATGTACATTTGTATGAAAACTAAGATGCAAAATACCTATAAAATAACGCATTTTTTTAAAATTATATATACCAAAATACACATAAAATATTTGAATTTGTATTAAAATAAATATACAAAATGCACATACAATAAGGTAAATTTGTATTGATATAGATATGCAAAAAACATATAAAACAATGTAAATTTGTTTCAAAATATATATACGAATACACATAAAATAACGTAGATTTCTATAAATATATATATACAAAATACAAATGAAATTAAGTAAATACGAATCAAAATGTATGCAAAATACACATAAAATAATGTAAATTGTATAAATATAAATAAACAAAATAATAAGAGAATGTGTATTTGTATAAACATAAATATACAAAATGCACATAAAATAACGTAAATTTGTATAAAACTATATACAAAAATATACAGAAGTAATTAAATTTGCATGAAAATAGATATACAAAATACACACAAAATAAGCTAAATTTGAATTGAAACATATATACAAAATACATAAAATAAAGTAAATTGTTTCAAAATATTTTTAACAAATACACATATAATAACGTAAATTTGTAAAAAAATATATAAACAAAATACACATTAAGTAATGTAAATACGTATAAAAAATATTTACAAAATACACCAATAATCAAGTCATTCGTATCAAAATAAATAAACAAAAACTAATTAAATAATGTAAATTTGTATGAGAAAACATATACAAAATACACATAAAATAACGTTTTAAGTTGCTATAAAATATATGTACAAAATGCACATAAAATTAGTTTGCATAAAAAATATATACAAAACACACATTAGATAATGTAAATGAGTATAAAAATATGTATACAAAATGCCTATGAAATAATCTAAATTGTATCGAGTTAAATTAAGAAAATAACAATAAAATAATGTAATGTTGGATGAAAATATATATAGAAAACACATAAAATAACCTAAATACAAATACAAATATACACATTAAATAATTTAAAACTGAATGAAATAAATATACAAAATAAACATAAAATAAGGTAAATTTGTAATAAAATATATGTAAGAATACACATAAAATAATATAAATTTGTATGAAAATATATATACAAATACACATAAAATAACATGAATTTGTATAAAATGTTTCAAAATATATAAGAATACACACAATAAAATAACGTAAATTTTTATTAAAATGTATATATAAAATAAACATAAAATAGTTTGAACACGTAGAAAATATATATACAAAATACACATAAAATGATGTAAATTCGTAAAAAATTAAATACACAAAATTCCAATAAAAGAATGTATATTTCTAGGAAAATATATATATACAAAAAACAAATAAAATAACTAAAATATGTTTAAAAATATATACAAAATACACAAAAAAAATTTAAATTTGTTTGAAAATAGATATGCAAAATACACATAAAGTTAGGCAAATTTGTATTGAAATACATATACAAAACTCACATAAAATAATGTAAATTTGTATGAAAATATATAAACAAATACATATAAAATCACGTAAATTTGTATAAAATATATATATACAAAACATACATTAAATATTTTAAATATGTATAAAAATATATTATATTATATATATTTTTATTGATATTTGCGTTATTTATGTGTATTTTGTATATGTTTTCTCATAGAAATTTACATTATTTTATTGGTATTTTGTCTATTTATTTTGATACGAGTTACATGATTATTTGTGTATTTTTTACATTTTTTTATACGTATTTACATTATTTAATGTGTATTTTGTTTATATATTTTTATACAAATTTACGTTATTATATGTGTATTTGTATAGGTATTTTGATACAAATTTACATTATTTTATGTATTTTGTATATATATTTCAATTCAAATTTAGCTTATTTTATGTGTATTTTGTATATCTATTTATTTTAATACAAAATCAAATATTTTATGTTTTTTTGAATATATATTTTTATAAAAAATGTGTTATTTTATGGGTATTTTACATCTTAATTTTCATACAAATTTACATTATTTTATTAATATTTTCTGTATTTATTTTGATACGATTTTACATTATTTTATTTTTGTTTTGTATATATTTTCTTATACATATTTACATTATTTAATGTTTTTTTTGTATATATATTTGATACAAATTTACGTTATTTTAAGTCTATATGTTTATATATTTTCATTCAAATTTACATTATTTTATGTGTATTTTGTATATGTATTTCAATACAAATTTACCTATTTTTATATGTTTTTTGTATATTTATTTTCATACAAGTTTAAATTATTTTTGTGTATTTTTGTATATAGTTTTATACAAATTTAGGTTATTTTATGTGTATTTTGTAATCTATTTTCATACAAATACACATTCTTTTCATGATATTTTGTTTATTTATTTTGACACGAATTAACATTATTTAATGTGTATTTTGTATATATATTTTTATACGTATTTACATTATTTCAAGTGTATTTTGTATATATATTTCTATAGAAATCTGCGTTATTTTATATGTATTCGAATATATATTTTGAAACAAATTTACATTGTTTTATGTGTATTTTGCATATTTTTTCAATACAAATTTACCTTATTGTATGTGCATTTTGTATATTAATTTTAATACAAATTTGATTTATCTATGTGTATTTTTGTATATGTATTTTATAAAATATGTAATTAGTTAAATTTGTATTTAATACATGTACAAAATACACATAAGATAATGTAAATTTGTATGAAATGAAACAAATTCACATAAAATAACGTACATTTGTATAAATAGAGATACAAAATAATTTTATGTGTATTTTGTATATTTATTTTCATACAAATTTAAATTATTTTTGTGTATTTTTGTATATAGTTTTATACAAACTTATGTTATTTTATGAGTATTTTGTAAATCTATTTTCATACAAATACACATTCTTTTATTGATATTTTGTTTATTTATTTTAACGAGAATTTAAATTATTTAATGTGTATTTTGTATATATATTTTTATACGTATTTACATCATTTCATGTGTATTTTGTATATATATTTCTATAGAAATCTACGTTATATTATGTGTATTCGTATATAGATTTTTAAACAAATTTACACTTTTTTGTGTATTTTGCATATTTTTTCAATACAAACTTACTTTATTGTATATGCATTTTGTATATTAATTTTAATACAAATTTAATTATTCTATGTGTATTTTTTTATATGTATTTTTATAAAATTATGCTTTATTTTATGGGTATTTTGCATCTTTATTTTCATACAAATTTACGTTATTTTATTGATATTCTGCTCATTCATTTTGATACGATTTGACATATTCTATGTGTATTTTGTATATATTTTTGAAACAAATTTACGTTATTTTATGTGTATTTGTTTATATATTCTGACACAAATTTATAATATTTTATGGGTATTTTGTATATATATTTCAAAAGAAACTTACCTAGTTTTATGTGTATTTTGAATATCTATTTTCATACAAACTCAAATTATTTTTATGTATTTTTGTATATATTTTAATACAAATTATAGTTATTTTATGTGTATTTTGTAAATCTATTTTCATTCAAACATATATTATTTTATTGAAATTTTGTTGATTTATATTGATACGAATTTACATTATTTTATATGTACTTTTTATATATATTTTTATACGCATTTACATTATTTAATATTTATTTTGAATATATAATTTTATACAAATTCATGGTATTTTATGTGTATTTGTATATATATTTTCATATAAATTTACATTATTTTATGTGTATTTTGAACATATATTTCATTAAAATTGACCTTATTTTATGTTTATTTTGTATGTGTATTTTGTACATTTATATTTATACAAATACACATTCTTTTATTGGTATTTTGTTTATTTATTTTGTTTCGAATTTATATTATTTTATGTGTATTTTGTTTACATTTTTTTATACGTATTTACCTAATTTTATGTGTATTTTGTATATATATTTTTATAGAAATCTACGTTATTTTATGTGTATTCGTATATATATTTTGAAACAAATTTACTTTGTTTTATATGTATTTTTGCATATCTCTTTCAATAGAAGTTTACCTTATTGAATGTGCATTTTGTATATTTATTTCAATACAAATTTAAATATTTTATGTGTATTTTGGTATATATATATATTTATAAGAAATGCGCTATTTGATGGGAATTTTGCATCTTTATTTTCATACAAATTTACATTATTTTATCAATATTCGGTGTATTTATTTTGATACGATCTTACATTATTCTATTTGTTTTTGTATATTTTTTATACATATTTACCTTATTTAATGTATATCTTGCATATATATTTCATACAAATTTATTATCTATTATTTATTTTCATACAAATACACATTCTTTTCATGATATTTTGTTTATTTATTTTGTCACGAATTTACATTACTTAATATGTATTTTATATAAAAAAATTTATACGTATTTACATAATTTCATGTGTATTTTGTATATATATTTCTATAGAAATCTACGTTATTTTATGTGTATTCGTATATATATTTTGAAACAAATTTACAATGTTTTATTTGTATTTTGCGTTTTTTTTTCAATACAAATTTACCTTATTGTATGTGTGCATTTTGTATATTAAATTTAATACAAATTTAATTATTCTATGTGTATTTTTGTATATGTATTTTTTTAAAAAAATATGCTTTATCTTATGGGTATTTTGCATCTTTGTTTTCATACAAATTTAAATTATTTTATTGATATTCTGTGTACTTATTTTGATACGATTTTACATTATTCTATGTATAACAAAAATAAATACAGAATACATATAAACAATGTAAATTTGTTTCAAAATATATATACGAATACACATGACATGGGTATTTTGAATCTTAATTTTCATACAAATTTACATTATTTTATTAATATTTTCTGTATTTATTTTGATACGATTTTACATTATTTTATTTGTGTTTTGTATATATTTTTTTATACATATTTACATTATTTAATGTGTTTTTTGTATATATATTTGATACAAATTTACGTTATTTTAAGTCTATATGTTTATATATTTTCATTCAAATTTACATTATTTTATGTGTATTTTGTATATGTATTTCAATACAAATTTACCTAATTTTATGTTTTTTGTATATTTATTTTCATACAAGTTTAAATTATTTTTGTTTATTTTTGTATATAGTTTTATACAAATTTAGGTTATTTTATGTGTATTTTGTATATCTATTTTTATACAAATACACATTCTTTTCATGATATTTTTTTATTTATTTTGACACGAATTAACATTATTTAATGTGTATTTTGTATATATATTTTTATACGTATTTACATTATTTCAAGTGTATTTTGTATATATATTTCTATAGAAATCTACGTTATTTTATGTGTATTCGTATATATATTTTGAAACAAATTTACATTGTTTTATGTGTATTTTGCATATTTTTTCAATACAAATTTACATTATTGTATGTGCATTTTGTATATTAATTTTAATACAAATTTGATTAATCTATGTGTATTTTTGTGTATGTGTTTTTATATATATATATGCTTTGTTTTATGGGTATTTTGCATCTTTATTTTCATACAAATTTACATTATTTTATTGATATTCTGTGTATTTATTTGGTATGATTTTACATTATTCTAGGTGTATTTTGTATATATATTTTATATAAAATATATTTGTTTTCATTTCATACAAATCTTCATTATTTTATGTGTTTTTTGTACATGTATTTAAATACAAATTTAACCAGTTATATGTGTATTTTGTATATCTATTTTGTATGTATATTTTCATAGAAATTTACTCTATTTTATGAGTATTCGTATATATATTTTGATACAAATTTACATTATTGATGTGTATTTTGCATATCTATTTCAATACAAATTTTCTTTATTGTACGTGCATTTTGTATATTTATTTTAATACAAATTTAATTATTTTATATGTATTTTTGTATATATATTTTGCGTTATTATATGGATATTTTGGTGCTTTATTTTCATACAAATTTACATTATTTTATTGATATTCTCTTTATTTATTTTGATACGATTTAACATTATTCTATGTGTATTTTGTATATATTTTTTATACATATTTACATTATTTAAGGTTTATTTTGTATATATATTTTATCCAAATTTACATTATTTTATGTGTATTTGTTTATATATTTTTATACAAATTTACATTATTTTATGTGTATTTTGTATATACATTTCATAAAAAAATTCACGTTATTTTATTGTGTGTATTCGTATATATTTTGATACAAATTTTATACAAATTCATGTTATTTAATGTGTATTTGTATATATATTTTCATACAAATTTATATTATTTTATGTGTATTTTTTCATATATTTCATTACAACTTTACCTTATTTTATGTTTATTTTGTATATTGATTTCATTCAATTTTAAATTATTTTATGTGTATATTTGCATTTGTATTTAGTTTTTTTTATGTGTATTTTGTATATATATTTTCATCCAAAATTACATTATTATATTGGTATTTTCTTAATTTAATTCGATACGAATTTAGATTATTTCATAGGTATTTTGTATACATATTTTTATACTCATTTACATTATCTAATGTGTGTTTTGTATATATATTTTATGCAAATTTATTTTGTGTTCATTTTGTACATATATTTTTATAGAAATTTGCGTTATTTTATGTATAGTTTTATATAAATTTACGTTATTTTATGTGCATTTTGTATATTTATATTTATACAAATACACATTCTTTTATTGCTATATTGTTTATTTATATTTATACGAATTTACATTATTTTATGTGTATTTTGTATACATTTTTTTATACGTATTTACTTAATTTTATGTGTATTTTGTATATGTATTTTTATAGAAATCTACGTTATTTTATGTGTATTCGCATATATATTTTGAAACAAATTTACATTATTTTATATGTATTTTGCATATCTATTTCAATACAAATTTACTTTATTGTATGTGCATTTTGTATATTTATTTTGATACAAATTCAAATATTTTATGTGTATTTTGGTATCAATAATTTTATAAAAAATGCGTTATTTTATAGGTATTTTGAATCTTAACTTTCATACAAATTTACATTATTTTATTAATATTCTGAGTATATATTTTGATACGATATTACATTATTCTATTTGTGTATTGTATATATTTTTTTATACATATTTACATTATTTAATGTGTATTTTGTATATATATTTCATACAAATTTACGTTATTATATGTGTATTTGTTTATATATTTTCTTTCAAATTTACATTATTTTATGTGTATTTTGTATATGTATTTCAATAGAAATTAACCTAATTTTATGTGTATTTTGTATATTTCTTTTCAGACAAATTTAAATTATTTTGTGTATTTTTGTATATAGTTTTATACAAATTTAGGATATTTTATGTACGCATTTACATTATTTAATGTGTGTTTTGTATATATTTTTATCCAAAGTTAATTTATTTTACGTTCATTTTTGGACATATATTTTTATAGAAATTAGCGTTATTTTATATGTATTTGTATATGTTTTCATACAAATTTACATTATTTTATTGCTATTTTGTTTATTTAGTTTGATACAAATTACATGATTATAGGTGTATTTTGTACATATTTTTTATACGTATTTACATTACTTAATGTGAATTTTGTTTATATATTTTTAAACAAATTTACGTTATTATATGTATTTTTATAAATATTTTGATACAAATTTACATTATTTTATGTATTTTGTATATACATTTCAATTCAAATTTAGCTTATTTTATCTGTATTTTGTATATCTATTTTCATACGAATTTAATTACTTCTGTGTATTTTT
Source organism: Eriocheir sinensis (assembly GCF_024679095.1). Taxonomy (NCBI): domain Eukaryota; kingdom Metazoa; phylum Arthropoda; class Malacostraca; order Decapoda; family Varunidae; genus Eriocheir; species Eriocheir sinensis. Next base: position 44,192,552 of record NC_066509.1, read on the forward strand.
GTATATAGTTTTATACAAATTTACGTTATTTTATGTGTATTTTGTATATTTATATTTATACAAATACACATTCTTTTATTGGTATTTTGTTTATCTATTTTGATACTAATTTACATTATTTTATGTGTATTTTGTATACCTTTTTTTATACGTATTTTCTTCATTTTACGTGTATTTTGTATATATATTTTTATACAAATCTACGTTATTTTATGTGTATTCGTATATATATTTTGAAACAAATTTACATTGTTTTATATGTATTTTACATATCTATTTCAATACAGATTTACCTTATTGTATGTGTATTTTGTATAATTATTTTAATACAAAAAAATTTTTTTATGTGTATTTTTGTATATATATTTAAAAAAAAATGCGTAATTTTATGGGTATTTTGCTTCTTTAGTTTCATACAAATTTACATTATTTTATTCATATTCTGTGTATTTATTTTGATACGATTCTACATTATTCTATTTGTGTTTTGTATATATTTTTTTATACAAATTTACGTTATTTTAAGTGTATTTGTTTATGTATTTTCATTCAAATTTACAGTATTTTATGTGTATTTTGTATATGTATTTTAATACAAATTTACCTAATTTTATGTGTATTTTGAATATTTATTTTCATACAAATTTTAATTTTTTAGTGTATTTTGTATATAGTTTTATACAAATTTATGTTATCTTATGTGTATTTTGTATATTTATTTTCACAAATACACATTCTTTTATTGACATTTTGTTTTTTTATTTTGACGCGAGTTTACATTATTTAATGTGTATTTTGTATATATATTTTATACGTATTTACATCCTTTCATGTGTATTTTGTATATTTATAAAAATGCGTTATTTTATGGGTATTTTACATCTTTATTTTCATACAAATTTACATTATTTTATTTACATTCTGTGTATTTATTTTAATTGATTTTACATTATTCTATTTGTGTTTTGTATATATTTTTTATACATATTTACATTATTTAATGAGTATTTTGTATATATTTTTTATACAAATTTACGTTAATTTAAGTGTATTTGTTTATATATTTTCATTCAAATTTACATTATTTGATGTGTATTTTGTATATTTATTTTCATACAAATTTAAATAATTTTTGTGTATTTTTGTATATAGTTTTATACAAATTTACGTTATTTTATGTGTATTTTGTATATGTATTTTCATACAAATACACATTCTTTTATTGATATTTTAACTATTTATTTTGACACGAATTTACATTATTTAATGTGTATTTTGTATATATATTTTTATACGTATTTACAACATTTCATGTGTATTTTGTATATATATTTCTATAGAAATCTACGTTATTTTATGTGTATTCGTATATATATTTTGAAACAAATCTACATTATTTTAAGTGTATTTTGTAGATATATTTCATTATAATATTTATTTATATCTTTTTTCATTCAAATTCAAATCATTTTATGTGTATATATTTATTTGTATTTACGTTATTTTATGTGTATTTTCTATATATATTTTCATTCAAAATTATATTATTTTATCGGTATTTTGTTCATTTATTTCGATACGAATTTAGATTATTTCATGTGTATTTTCTATACATATACATATAGAGTAAATTTCTATGAAAATATATATTCAAAATACATATAAAATTATGTAAATAAGTATAAAAATATATATATCAAATACACCTAAAAAAAATGAAAATTCGCATCAAAATAAATAAATAAAATTCCGATAAAAGAACGTATATTTGTAGGAAAATAAATATACAAAATACACGTAAAATTACGAAAATTTGAATAAAAATATATACAAAAATACACACAATTAATTTCAATTTGTATGAAAATAGATATACAAAATACACATATAATTAGTTAAATTTGTATTTAAATACATGTACAAAATTCACATAAAATAATGTAAATTTGTATGAAATGAAAACAAATTCACATAAAATAACGTACATTGGTATAAAATAGATATACAAAATATACATAGAATAATGTAAAATCGTATCAAAATAAATACACAGAATATCAATAAAATAATGTAATTTTGTATGAAAATAAAGATACAAAATACCCATAAAATAAAGCATATTTTCATAAAAATACATATACAAAAATACACATAGAATAGCTAAATTTGTATTAAAATTAATATACAAAATGCACGTATAATAAGGTTAATTTGTATTGAAAAAATATGCAAAATGCACATAAAACAATGTATATTTGTTTCAAAATATGTATACGAATACACATAAAATAACGTATATTTCTATAGAAATATATATACAAAATACACATGAAATGACGTAAATACGTATAAAAATATATATACACAATACACATTAAATAATGTAAATTCGCAGCAAAATCAATAAACAAAATATCAATAAAAGAATGTGTATTTGTATGAAAATAGATATGCAAAATACACATAAAATATTGTAAATGTGTATAAAACTCTATACAAAAATACACAAAAAATAATTTAAATTTGTATAAAATATATATACAAAATACACATGAAATTAGGTAAATTTCTATTGAAATACATATACAAAATACACATAAAATAATGTAAATTTGAATAAAAATATATAAACAAATACACTTAAAATAACGAAAATTTGTATGAAATATATATAGAAAATACACATTAAATAATGTAAATATGTATAAAAAAAATATATACAAAACACAAATAGAATAATGTAAAATATTATCAAAATAAATACACAGAATATTAATAAAATAATGTAAATTTGTATGAAAATAAAGATGCAAAATACTCATAAAACAACGCATTTTTTATGAAAATATATATACCAAAATGCACATAAAATATTTAAATATGTATTACAATAAATATACAAAATGCACATACAATAAGGTAAATTTGTATTGAAATAGATATGCAAAATACATATAAACCAATGTAAATTTGTTTCAAAATATACATACGAATACACATAAAATAACGTAGATTTCTATAAAATATATATACAAAATACACTTAAAATGAAGTAAATACGTATAAGAAAATGTATACAAAATACACATAAAATAATGTAAATTCGTATCAAAGTATATAAACTAAATGCCAATAAAAGAATGCTTACTTGTATAAATATAAATATACAAAATACACATAAATTAAAGTAAAATTGTATAAAACTATATACAAAAATAAACAAAAATAATTAAATTTGCATGAAAATAGATATACAAAAGACACCTAAAATAAGCTAAATTTGAATTGAAATAAATATAGAAAATACATAAAATAATGTAAATTTGTATCAAAATATATCAAATACACATATAATAACGTAAATTTGTATAAAATATATAAACAAAATACACATTAAATAATGTAAATACGTATAAAAGATATGTACGTAATGTAAAAATTTATAAAATTAAAGATGCAAAATACCCATAAAATATCTCATATTTAAAAAAATTTGCATGAAAATAGATATACAAAAGACACCTAAAATAAGCTAAATTTGAATTGAAATAAATATAGAAAATACATAAAATAATGTAAATTTGTATCAAAATATATACTCAAATACACATATAATAACGTAAATTTGTATAAAAATATATAAACAAAATACACATTAAATAATGTAAATACGTATAAAAGATATGTACGTAATGTAAAAATTTATAAAATTAAAGATGCAAAATACCCATAAAATATCTCATATTTAAAAAAATATATACAAAAATACACATAAAATAATTAAATTTGTATTAAAATAAATATACAAAATACACATACAATAAGGTAGATTTTTATTGAAATAGATATGCAAAAAACAAATAAAATAATGAAAATTTTTATCAAAATATATACGAATACACACAATAAAATTACGTAAATTTTTATGAAAATATATATACAAAATACACATAAAATAATGTAAATACATGGAAAAATATATATACAAAATACACATAAAATAATGTAAATTCGTATCAAAATAAATAAACAAAATTTCCTCTAAAAGAATGTATGTGTAGGAAAATATATATACAAAATACAAATAAATTTTTTTTTTGAATAAAAATAATACAAAAATACACAAAAATAATTTAAATTTGTTTGAAAATAGATATGTAAAATACAAATGAAATTAGGCACATTTTTATTGAAATACATATACAAAATACACATAAAATAATGTAAATTTGTATGAAAATATATAAACAAATACACATAAGATAACGTAAATTTCCATAAAATATATGTACAAAATATACATTAAAAAATGTAAATATGTCTAAAAATATATATACAAAATACACAGAATAACGTAAAATCGTATCAAAATAAATAAACAGACAATCAATAAAATAGTGTAAATTTGTATGAAAATAAAGATGCAAAATACCCATATAATAACAAATATTTGTTTAAAAAAAAAATATATATATATATATATATATATATATATATATATATATATATATATATATATATATATATATATATATATATATATATATATATATATATATATATATATATATAAATATACACTTAAAATAATTAAATTTGCATCAAAATAAATATACAAAAGGCACATACAATAAAGAAAATTTATATTGAAATAGATATGCGAAATACACATAAATAATGTAAATTTGTATCAAAATATATATACGAATACACATAAAATAGAGTAAATTTCTATGAAAATATATATTCAAAATACATATAAAATTATGTAAATAAGTATAAAAATATATATATCAAATACACCTAAAATAATGAAAACTCGTATCAAAATAAATAAACAAAATTCCGATAAAAGAACGTATATTTGTAGGAAAATAAATATACAAAATTCAAATAAAATTACGAAAATTTGAATAAAAATATATACTAAAATACACAAAATTAATTTCAATTTGTATGAAAATAGATATACATAATAAACATATAATTAGTTAAATTTGTATTTAAATACATGTACAAAATACACATAAAATAAAGTAAATTTGTATGAAATGAAAACAAATTCACATAAAATAACGTTCATTTGTATGAAATATATATACAAAATATACATAGAATAATGTAAAATCGTATCAAAATAAATACAGAGAATATCAATAAAATAATGTAAATTTGTATGAAAATAAAGATGCAAAATACCCCCATAAAATAAAGCATTTTTTTTATGAAAATACATATACAAAAATACACATAGAATAATTAAATTTGTATTAAAATTAATATACAAAATGCACGTACAATAAGGTAAATTTATATTGAAAAAATATGCAAAATGCACATAAAACAATGTATATATGTTTCAAAATATATATACGAAAACATAAAATAATATATATTTCTATAGAAATATATATACAAAATACACATGAAATGACGTAAATACGTATAAAAATATATATACACAATACACATTAAATAATGTGAATTCGCGTCAAAATAAATAAACAAAATATCAATAAAAAATGTGTATTTGTATGAAAATAGATATACAAAATACACATAAAATATTTTAAATTTATATAAAACTCTTTTTATAAAAATATATATACCAAAATAATAAAAATTTTAAATTTGTATTACAATAAATATACAAAATGCACATACAATAAGGTAGATTTATATAGAAATAGATATGCTAAATACATATAAAACAATGTAAATTTGCTTCAAAATATATATATACCAATACACATAAAATAACGTAGATTACTATAAAAATATATATACAAAATACACATTAAATGAAGTAAATACATATAAGAAAATGTATACAAAGTACACATTAAATAATTAAATTTGTATTAAAATAAATATACAAAATACACATACAATAAGGTAAATCTATATTGAAATAGATATGCAAAATAAACATAAAATAATGTAAATTTGTATCAAATCATATACGAATACACTTAATAAAATAACGTAAATTTTTATGAAAATATATATAAAAAATACACATAAAATAATGTAAATACGTAGAAAAATATATATACAAAATACACATAAAATTATGTAAATTGTTATGAAAATAAATGAACAAAATTCCACTAAAAGAATGTATATTTGTAGGAAAATATAAATACAAAATACAAATAAAATAACTAAAATTTGTATAAAAATATATAAAAAATACATAAAAATAATTTAAATTTGTTTGAAAATAGATATGCAAAATACACATAAAATTAGGCAAATCTGTATTGAAATACATATACAAATTACACATAAAATATTGTAAATTTCTATGAAAATATATAAACAAATACACATAAAATAGCGTTAATTTATATAAAATATATATACAAAATATACATTAAATAATGTAAATGTGTATAAAAATATATATACAAAATACACATAGAATAATGTAAAATCGTATCAAAATAAATAAACAGAATATCAATAAAATAATGTAAATTTGTATGAAAATAAAGATGCAAAATACCCAAATAATAACGCTTATTTTTACAAAAATACACATAAAATAATTAAATTTGTATTAAAATAAATATACAAAATACACATACAATATGGTAAATTTGTATTGAAATAGATATGCAAAATAAACATAAATAATGTAAATTTGTATCAAAATATATATACGAATACCCATAAAATAGAGTAAATTTCTCTGAAAATATTCAAAACACAAATAAAATGATATAAATAAGTATAAAAATATACATATCAAATACACCTAAAATAATGTAAATTAGTATAAAAATAAATAAACAAAATTACGATAAAAGATGCAAGATACACATTAAATAATGTAAATATGTATAAAAAATATATATACAAAAAACAAATAGAATAATGTGAAATCGTATCAAAATAAATACACCGAATATTAATAAAATAATGTAAATTTGTATGAAAATAAAGATGCAAAATTCCCATCAAATAGCGTATTTCTTATAAAAATATATATACCAAAATACACATAAAATATTTAAATTTGTATTGAAATAAATATACAAAATGCACATACAATAAGGTAAATTTGTATTGAAAGAGATATGCAAAAATACATATAAAACAATGTAAATTTGTTTCAAAATATAAATACGAATACACATAAAATAACGTAGATTTCTATAAAAATATATATACAAAATACACATAAAATTAAGTAAATACGTATAAAAATAGATATACAAAATACACATAGAATAATGTAAAATTGTTTAAAAAAAAACAATATAAATAAAATAATGTAAATTTGTATGAAAATAAAAATGCAAAATACCCATAAAATAAAGCATATTTTTATAAAAATACATATACAAAAATACACATAGCATAATTAAATTTGTATTAAAATTAATATACAAAATGCATATACAATAAGGTAGATTTGTATTGAAAAAATATGCAAAATACACATAAAACAGTGTAAATTTATTTCAAAATCTATATACGAATACTCATAAATCAACGTAGATTTCTATAGAAATATATATACAAAATACACATCAAATGATGTAAACACGTATAAATATATATATATATATATCTATATCTATATCTATATCTATATCTATATCTATCTATCTATATATATATATATATATATATATATATATATATATATATATATATATATATATATATATATATATATATATATATATATATAATACACATTAAATAATGTAAATTCGTGTCAAAGTAAATAAACAAAATATCAATAAAAGAATGGGTATTTGTATGAAAATAGATATACAATATACACATAAAATCACCTAAATTTGTATAAAACTATATACAAAAATACACAAAAATAATTTTAATTTGTATGAAAATAAATATACAAATATATATACAAAAATATATAAACAAATACACTTAAAATAACGTAAATTTGTATAAAATATATATAAAAAATACACATTAAATAATGTAAATATGTATAAAAGAATATATACAAAACACAAATAGAATAATATAAAATCGTATCAAAATAAATACACAGAATATTAATAAAATAATGTAAATTTGTATGAAAAATAAGATGCAAAATACCCATATAATAACGTATTTTTTATAAAAATATTTATAACAAGACACACATAAAATATTTGAATTTGTATTAAAATAAATATACAAAATACACATACAATAAGGTAAATTTGTATTGAAATAGATATGCAAAATACATATAAAACCATGTAAATTTTTTTCAAAATATATATATGAATACACATAAAATAACGTAGATTTCTATGAAAATAAATATACAAAATACACATAAAATGATGTAAATACGTATAAAAAAAGGTATACAAAATACACATGAAATAATGTAAACTCGTATCAAAATAAATAAACAAAATACTAATAAAAGAATGTGTATTGTATATATATAAATATACAAAATACAAATAAAATAACGTAAATTTATATAAAACTATATGCAAAAATACACAGAAGTAATTAAATTTGTGTGAAAATAGATATACAAAATACATGTGTATTTTGTATATTTATTTTCATACAAATTGAAATTATTTTTGTTTATTTTTTTATATATTTTCATACAAATTCATACAAAATTGTATTTTGTATATTTATTTTTTCTACAAATATACGTTCTTTTATCTGAATTTTGTTTATTGAATTTGAAACGAATTTACCTTATTTTGTATATCTATTTTCATACAAATTAAAATACTTGTGTATTTTTGTATATAGTTTTATATAAATTTACGTTATTTTATGTGTATTTTGTATATTTATATTTATACAAATACACATTCTTTTATTGGTATTTTGTATATTTATTTTGATACGAATTTACATTATTTTATGTGTATTTTGTATACATTTTTTTATACGTATTTACTTCATTTTATGTGTATTTTGTATATATATTTTTATAGAAATCTACGTTATTTTATGTGTATTCGTATATGTATTTTGAAACAAATTTACATTGTTTTATATGTATTTTGCATATCTATTTCAATACAAATTTACATTATTGTATGTGTTTTTTGTATATTTATTTTAATACAAATTTAATTTTTTGATGTGTATTTTGGTATATATATTTTTATAAATAAAAAAAATGCGTTATTTTATGGGTATTTTTATAAATATTTTGATACAAATCAACATTATTTTATGTATTTTGTATATACATTTCAATTCAAATTTAGCTTTTTTTATCTGTATTTTGTATATCTATTTTCATACGAATTTAATTACTTCTGTGTATTTTTGTATATAGTTTTATACAAACTTACGTTATTTTATGAGTATTTTGTATATTTATATTTATACAAATACACATTCTTTTATTGGTATTTTCTTTATTTATTTTGATACGAATTTACATTATTTTATGTGTATTTTGTATACATTTTCTTATACGTATTTAATTCATTTTATGTGTATTTTGTATATATATTTTTATACAAATATAGTTTATATTATGTGTATTCGTATATATATTTTGAAACAAATTTAAATTGTTTTATATGTATTATTCATATCTATTTCAATACAGAAATATGTATGTGTATTTTGTATATTTATTTTAATACAAATTAATTTTTCATGTGTATTTTGGTATATATTTTTATCAAAAATGCGTTATTTAATGGGTATTTTGCATCTTTATTTTCATACAAATTTACATTGTTTTATTAATATTCTGTGTATTTATTTTGATACGATTTTACATTATTCTATTTGTGTTTTGTATATATTTTTTTATACATATTTACATTATTTAATGTGTATTTTGTATATTTTAAAACAAATTTACGTTATTTTATGCGCATCTGTTAAAATATTTTGATACAAATTTACATTATTTTGTACAAAAAACAAATAGAATAATGTAAAATCGTATCAAAATAAATAAACATAATATTAATTAAATAATGTAAATTTGTATGTAAATTATAGATAAAAAATTACAAAAAATTATCGCATTTTTTATAAAAATATATTTACCAAAATACACATAAAATATTTAAATTTGTATTGAAATAAATATACAAAATGCATATACAGTAAGGTAAATTTGTATTGAAAGAGATATTCAAAAATACATATAAAACAATGTAAATTTGTTTCAAAATATATATACGAATACACATAAAATAAAGTAGATTTCTATAGAAATATATATACAAAATACATATGAAATTATGTAAATACGTATAAAAATATATATAAAAATACATATCAAATAATGTAAATTCGTGTCAAAATAAATAAACAAAATATCATGAAAAGAATGTGTATTTGTATGAAAATAGATAATAGATAATAAATTTGTATAAAATATATATGCAAGATACACATTAAATTATGTAAATATGTATAAAAAAGTATATACAAAAAACAAATAGAATAATGTAACATCGTATCAAAATAAATACACTGACTATTAATAAAATAATGTAAATTTGTATGAAAATAAAGATGCAAAATTCCCATAAAATAGCGCATTTTTTATGAAAATATATATACCAAAATACACATAAAATATTTAAATTTGCATTGAAATAAATATACAAAATGCACATACAATAAGGTAAATTTGTAGTGAAAGAGATATGCAAAAATACATATAAAACAATGTAAATTTGTTTCAAAATATATATACGAATACAAATAAAAAAACGTAGATTTCTTTAAAAATATATATACAAAATATACATAAAATTAAGTAAATACGTATAAAAAAATGTATACAAAATACACATAAAATAATGTAATTTCGAATAAAAATAAATGTAAATTTGAATGAAAATATAAAAAACAAATACACTTAAAATAACGTAAATTTGTATAAAATATATATGAAATATAAACATTAAATAATGTAAATGTGTATAAAAATATATATACAAAAAACAAATAGAATAATGTAAAATCGTATCAAAATAAATACACAGAATATCAATAAAATAATGTAAATTTGTATAAAAATAAAGATGCAAAATTCCCAAAAATTATCGCATTTTTTATAAAAATATATATACCAAAATACACATAAAATATTTAAATTTGTATTGAAATAAATATACAAAATGCATATACAGAAAGGTTAATTTGTATTAAAAGAGATATTCAAAAATACATATAAAACAATGTAAATTTGTTTCAAAATATATATACGAATACACATAAATTAAAGTAGATTTCTATAGAAATATATATAAAAAATATATATGAAATTATGTAAATACGTATAAAAATTTATATACAAAATACATATCAAATAATATAAATTCATGTCAAAATAAATAAACAAAATATCATGAAAAGAATGTGTATTTGTATAAAAATAGATAATAGATAATAAATTTGTATAAAATATATATGCAAGATACTCATTAAATAATGTAAATATGTATAAAAAAGTATATACAAAAAACAAATAGAATAATGTAACATCGTATCAAAATAAATACACCGAATATTAATAAAATAATGTAAATTTGTATGAAAATAAATTTGCAAAATTCCCATAAAATAGCGCATTTCATATAAAAATATATATACCAAAATACACATAAAATATTTAAATTTGTATTAAAATAAATATACAAAATGCACATACAATAAGGTAAATTTGTATTGAAAGAGATATGCAAAAATACATATAAAACAATGTAAATTTGTTTCAAAATATATATACGAATACAAATAAAAAAACGTAGATTTCTATAAAAATATATATACAAAATACACATGAAATTAGGTAAACACGTATAAAAAAATGTGTATTTGTAAAAATATATATATACAAAATACACATAAAATATCGTAAATTTGTATAAAACTATATACAAAAATACACAGTAATAATTAAATTTGTATGAAAATATATATACAAAATACAGCTAAAATAAGCTAAATTTGAATTGAAATGTACATACAAAATACATAAAATAATGTAAATCTGTATCAAAATATTTATACAAATACATATAATAACGTAGATTTGTTTAAAAATATATAAACAAAATACACATTAAGTAATGTAAATACGTATAAAAAATATGTACAGAATACACATATAATCATGTAATTCGTATCAAAATAAATAAACAAAATAGCAATAAAATAATGTAAATTTATATGAGAAAACATATACAAATAACGCAAATTTCTATAAAAATATATGTACAAAAATGCACATAAAATAAAGTAAATTTGCAAAAAAATATATATACAAAACACACACTAAATAATGTAAATGCGTACATAAAATAACCTAAATTTGTATAAAACTATATACAAAAATACACAAAAATAATTTAAATTTGTTTGAAAAGAAATATACAAAATACACATAAAATTAGGTAAATTTGTATTGAAATACATATACAAAATACACATCAAATAATGTAAATTTGAATGAAAATATATAAACAAATACACTTAAAATAACGTAAATTTGTATAAAATATATATGCAAGATACACATTAAATAATGTAAATGTGTATAAAAAATATATATACAAAAAACAAATAGAATAATGTAAAATCGTATCAAAATAAATTCACAGAATATCAATAAAATAATGTAAATTTGTATGAAAATAAAGATACAAAATTCCCAAAAATTATCGCATTTTTTATAAAAATATATTTACCAAAATACACATAAAATATTTAAATTTGTATTGAAATAAATATACAAAATGCATATACAGTAAGGTAAATTTGTATTGAAAGAGATATTCAAAAATACATATAAAATAATGAAAATTTGTTTCAAAATATATATACGAATACACATAAAATAAAGTAGATTTCTATAGAAATATATATACAAAATACATATGAAATTATGTAAATACGTATAAAAATATATAAAAAATACATATCAAATAATGTAAATTCGTGTCAAAATAAATAAACAAAATATCATGAAAAGAATGTGTATTTGTATGAAAATAGATAATAGATAATAAATTTGTATAAAATATATATGGAAGATACACATTAAATAATGTAAATATGTATAAAAAAGTATATACAAAAAACAAATAGAATAATGTAACATCGTATCAAAATAAATACACCGAATATTAATAAAATAATGTAAATTTGTATGAAAAAAAATATCCAAAATTCTATAAATAGCGCATTTCTTATAAAAATATATATACCAAATTACACATAAAATATTTAAATTTGCATTGAAATAAATATACAAAATGCACATACAATAAGGTAAATTTGTATTGAAAGAGATATGCAAAAATACATATAAAACAATGTAAATTTGTTTCAAAATATATATACGAATACAAATAAAAAAACGTAGATTTCTATAAAAATAAATATACAAAATACACATAGAATTAAGTAAATACGTATAAAGAAATGTATACAAAATACACATAAAATAATGTAATTTCGAATTAAAATAAATGTAAATTTGAATGAAAATATAAAAACAAATACACTTAAAATAACGTAAATTTGTATAAAATATATACGCAAGATACACATTAAATAATGTAAATGTGTATAAAAAAATATATACAAAAAACAAATAGAATAATGTAAAATCGTATCAAAATAAATACACAGAATATCAATAAAATAATGTAAATTTGTATGAAAATAAAGATGCAAAATTCCCAAAAATTATCGCATTTTTTATAAAAATATATATACCAAAATACACATAAAATATTTAAATTTGTATTGAAATAAATATACAAAATGCATATACAATAAGGAAAATTTGTATTAAAAGAGATATTCAAAAATACATATAAAACAATGTAAATTTGTTTCAAAATATATATACGAATACACATAAAATAAAGAAGATTTCTATAGAAATATATATACAAAATACATATGAAATTATGTAAATACGTATAAAAATATATATACAAAATACATATCAAATAATGTAAATTTTTGTATATGTATTTTTATAAAAATATGATTTATTTTATGGGTATTTTGCATCTTTATTTTCATACAAATTTACGTTATTTTATTGATATTCTGCTTATTCATTTTGATACGATTTGACATTATTCTATGTGTATTTTGTATATATTTTTTAAACAAATTTACGTTATTTTATGTGTATTTGTTTATATATTTTGACACAAATTTACAATATTTTATGGGTATTTTGTATATATATTTCAAAAGAAATTTACCTCGTTTTATGTGTATTTTGAATATCTATTTTCATACACTCAAATTATTTATATGTATTTTTGTATATATTTCTATACAAATTTTAGTTAGTTTATGTGTATTTTGTAAATCTATTTTCATTCAAATATATATTATTTTATTGGTATTTTGTTGATTTATATTGATACGAGTTTACATTATTTTATATGTACTTTTTATATATATTTTTATACGCATTTACATTATTTAATATTTATTTTGAATGTATAATTTTATACAAATTCATGGTATTTTATATGTATTTGTATATATATTTTCATATAAATTTACATTATTTTATGTGCATTTTGTACATATATTTCATTACAAATTTACCTTATTTTATGTTTATTTTGTATGTGTATTTTGTACATTTATATTTATACACGTTTACTCATACAAATTTATATTATTTTATTGGTATTTTGTTTATTTATTTTGATACGAATTACATGATTATATGTGTATTTTGTACACATTTTTTTATACGTATTTACATTATTTAATGTGTATTTTGTTTATATATTTTCATACAAATTTACGTTATTATATGTGTATTTGTATAAATATTTTGATACAAATTTACTTTATTCCATGTATTTTGTATATATATTTCAATTCAAATTTAGCTTATTTTGTGTGTATTTTGTATATATTTTCATACAAATTTAATTACTTCTGTGTATTTTTGTATATAGTTTTATATAAATTTACGTTATTTTATGTGTATTTTGTATATTTATATTTATAGAAATACACATTCTTTTATTTGTATTTTGTTTATTTATTTTGATACGAATTTACATTATTCTATGTGTATTTGGCATACATTTATTTATACATATTTACTTAATTTTATGTGTATTTTGTATATATATTTTTTATAGAAATCTACGTTATTTTATGTGTATTCGTATACATATTTTGAAACAAATTTACATTGCTTTATATGTATTTTGCATGTCTATTTTAATACAAATTTACTTTATTGTACATATAAAACAATGTAAATTTCTTTCAAAATATATGTACGAATACAAATCAAGTAACGTAGATTTCTATAAAAATATATATACAAAATACACATAAAATTAAGTAAATACGTATAAAAAAATGTAAACAAAATACACATAAAATAATGTAAATTCGAAGCAAAATAAATAAACAAAATACCAATAAAAAAAATGTGTATTTTTATAAATATAAATGTACAAAATACACATACAAAATAAACATAAAATAAGGTAAATTTGTAATGAAATATATGAACAAAATACACATAAAATAATGTAAATTTATATGAAAATATATATACAAATACACATAAAATACCATGAATTTGTATAAAATTATATATTCAAAATAAATATTAAATAATGTAAATGCGTATAAAAATATATATACAAAGTACATATAAAATAATGTAAATTCGTATCAATATAAATCAACAAAATACCAATAAAATAATATATATTTGAATGAAAATAGATTTACAAAATACACATAACCTAACTAAAATTTGTATTGAAATATATACAAAAATACATAAAAATAATTTGAGTTTGTATGAAAATAGATATTCAAAATACACATAAAACTAGGTAAATTTCTTTTGAAATGTATATACAAAATACCCATAAAATATTGTAAATTTGTGTCAAAATATATAAACAAATACACATAAAATAACGTAAATTTGTATGAAAAATATATACAAAATACACATAGAATAATGTCAAATCGTATCAAAATGAATGAGCAGAATATCAATAAAATAACGTAAATTTGTATGAAAATAAAGATGCAAAATACCCATAAAATAAAGCATATTTATATAAAAATACATATAGAAAAATACACATAGAATAATTAAATTTGTATTAAAATTAATATACAAAATGCATATACAATAAATTTAAATTTGATTATATTAAATGAAAAAAATATACAAAATAAACATAAAATAAGGTAAATTTGTAATAAAATATATGTAAGAATACACATAAAATAATATAAATCTGTATGAAAATATATATACAAATACACATAAAATAATATGAATTTGTATAAAATTTGTTTCAAAATATATACGAATACACACAATAAAATAACGTAAATTTTTATGAAAATGTACATATAAAATACACATAAAATAATTTATATACGTAGAAAAATATATATACAAAATATACATAAAATAATGTAAATTCGTAAAAAATTAAATACACAAATTTCAAATAAAAGAATGTATATTTGTAGGAAAATATATATACAAAAAACAAATAAAATAACTATAATTTGTATAAAAATATATACAAAAATACACAAAAATAATTTAAATTTGTTTAAAAGCAGATATGCAAAATACTCATAAAGTTGGGCAAATTTGTATTGAAATACATATACAAAACTCACATAAAATAATGTAAATTTGTATTAAAATATATAAACAAATACATATAAAATAACGTAAATTTGGATAAAATATATATACAAAATATACATTAAATATTTTAAATATGTATAAAAATATATTATATTATATATATTTTTATTGATATTTGCGTTATTTATGTGTATTTTGTATATGTTTTCTCATAGAAATTTACATTATTTTATTGGTATTTTGTCTATTTATTTTGATACGAATTACATGATTATTTGTGTATTTTGTACATTTTTTTATACGTATTTACATTATTTAATGTGTATTTTGTTTATATATTTTTATACAAATTTACGTTATTATATGTGTATTTGTATAAGTATTTTGATACAAATTTACATTATTTTATGTATTTTGTATATATATTTCAATTCGAATACCAATAAAATAATATATATTTGAATGAAAATAGATTTACAAAATACACATAACATAACTAAAATTTGTATTGAAATATATACAAAAATACATAAAAATAATTTGAGTTTGTATGAAAATAGATATTCAAAATACAATTAAAACTAGGTAAATTTCTTTTTAAATATATATACAAAATACCCATAAAATATTGTAAATTTCTGTCAAAATATATAAACAAATACACATAAAATAACGTAAATTTGTATGAAAAATATATACAAAATACACATAGAATAATGTCAAATCGTATCAAAATGAATGAGCAGAATATCAATAAAATAACGTAAATTTGTATGAAAATAAAGATACAAAATACCCATAAAATAAAGCATATTTTTATAAAAATACATATACAAAAATACACATAGAATAATTAAATTTGTATTAAAATTAATATACAAAATGCATATACAATAAGGTAAATTTGTATTGAAAAAATAAGCAAAATACACATAAAAATGTAAATTTGTTTAAAAATCTATATACGAATATAATATAACGTAGATTTCTATAGAAATATCTATACAAAATACACATGAAATGTTGTAAATACGTATAAAAATATATATACAAAATACACATTAAATAATTTAAATTCTCGTCAAAATAAATAAACAAAATATCAATAAAAGAATGTGAATTTGTATGAAAATAGATATACAAAATGCTCATAAAATAACCTAAGTTTGTATAAAACTATATACAAAAATACACAAAAATAGTTTAAATTTGTATGAAAATAAATATACAAAATACACATAAAATTAGGTAAATTTGTATTGAAATACATATACAAAATACACATAAAATAATGGAAATTTGAATGAAAATATATAAACATATACACTTAAAATAACGTAAATTTGTATCAAATATATATACAAAATACTAGTTAAATAATGTAAATATGTATAAAAAAAATATATACAAAACACAAATAGAATAATGTAAAATCGTATCAACAATAAATACACAGAATATTAATAAAATAATGTAAATTTGTATGAAAATAAAGATGCAAAATAGCCATAAAATAACGCATTTTTTATAAAAATATATATACCAAAATACACATAAAATATTAAAATTTGTATTAAAATAAATATAAAAAATGCACAAACTAAAAGGTAAATTTGTATTGAAATAGATGTGCAAAATACATATAAAACAATGTAAATTTGTTTCAAAATATATATACGAATACACATAAAATAACGTAGATTTCTTTAAAAATATATATAAAATACACATAAAATGAAGTAGATACGTATAAAAAAATGAATACAAAAAAATACATAAAAATCGTATCAAAATAAATAAACAAAATACCAGTAAAAGAATGTGTATTTGTAAAAATATAAATATACAAAATACACATAAAATATCGTAAATTTGTATAAAACTATATACAAAAATACACAGAAGTAATTAAATTTGTATGAAAATATATGTACAAAATACAGCTAAAAAAAGCTAAATTTGAATTGAAATGTACATACAAAATACATAAAATAATGTAAATATGTATCAAAATATTTATATCATGTAATTCGTATCAAAATAAATAAACAAAATAGCAATAAAATAATGTAAATTTGTATGAGAAAACATATACAAATAACGCAAATTTCTATAAAAATATATGTACAAAAATGCACATAAAATAAAGTAAATTTGCAAAAAAATATATATATAAAACACACACTAAATAATGTAAATGCGTACATAAAATAACCTAAATTTGTATAAAACTATATACAAAAATACACAAAAATAATTTAAATTTGTTTGAAAAGAGATATACAAAATACACATAAAATTAGGTAAATTTGTATTGAAATACATATACAAAATACACATCAAATAATGTAAATTTGAATGAAAATATATAAACAAATACACTTAAAATAACGTAAATTTGTATAAAATATATATGCAAGATACACATTAAATAATGTAAATGTGTATAAAAAATATATATAAAAAAACAAATAGAATAATGTAAAAACGTATCAAAATAAATACACAGAATATCAATAAAATAATGTAAATTTGTATGAAAATAAAGATGCAAAATTCCCAAAAAATTATCGCATTTTTTTAAAAAATATATTTACCAAAATACACATAAAATATTTAAATTTGTATTGAAATAAATATACAAAATGCATATACAGTAAGGTAAATTTGTATTGAAAGAGATATTCAAAAATACATATAAAACAATGTAAATTTGTTTCAAAATATATATACGAATACACATAAACTAAAGTAGATTTCTATAGAAATATATATACAAAATTCATATGAAATTATGTAAATACGTATAAAAATATATATACAAAATACATATCAAATAATGTAAATTCGTGTCAAAATAAATAAACAAAATATCATGAAAAGAATGTGTATTTGTATGAAAATAGATAATAGATAGTAAATTTGTATAAAATATATATGCAAGATACACACTAAATATTGTAAATATGTATAAAAAAGTATATACAAAAAACAAATACAATAATGTAACATCGTATCAAAATAAATACACCGAATATTGATAAAATAATGTAAATTTGTATGCAAATAAAGATTCAAAATTCCCATAAAATAGCGCATTTCTTATAAAAATATATATACCAAAATACACATAAAATATTTAAATTTGCATTGAAATAAATATACAAAATGCACATACAATAAGGTAAATTTGTATTGAAAGAGATATGCAAAAATACATATAAAACAATGTAAATTTGTTTCAAAATATATATACGAATACAAATAAAAAAACGTAGATTTCTATAAAAATATATATACAAAATACACATAAAATTAAGTAAATACGTATAAAAAAATGTATACAAAATACACATAAAATAATGTAATTTCGAATTAAAATAAATGTAAATTTGAATGAAAATATAAAAACAAATACACTTAAAATAACGTAAATTTCTATAAAATATATATGCAAGATACACATTAAATAATGTAAATGTGTATAAAAAAATATATACAAAAAACAAATAGAATAATGTAAAATCGTATCAAAATAAATACACAGAATATCAATAAAATAATGTAAATTTGTATGAAAATAAAGATGCAAAATTCCCAAAAATTATCGCATTTTTTATAAAAATATATATACCAAAATACACAAAATATTTAAATTTGTATTGAAATAAATATACAAAATGCATATACAGTAAGGTAAATTTGTATTAAAAGAGATATTCAAAAATACATATAAAACAATGTAAATTTGTTTCAAAATATATATACGAATACACATAAAATAAAGTAGATTTCTATAGAAATATATATACAAAATACATATGAAATTATGTAAATACGTATAAAAATATATATACAAAACACATATCAAATAATGTAAATTCGTGTCAAAATAAATAAACAAAATATCATGAAAAAAATGAGTATTTGTATGAAAATAGATAATAGATAATAAATTTGTATAAAATATATATGCAAGATACACCTTAAATAATGTAAATATGTATAAAAAAGTATATACAAAAAACAAATAGAATAATGTAAAGTCGTATCAAAATAAATACACCGAATATTAATAAAATAATGTAAATTTGTATGAAAGTAAAGATGCAAAATTCCCATAAAATAGCGCATTTCTTATAAAAATATATATACCAAAATACACATAAAATTTTTATATTTGTATTGAAATAAATATACAAAATCCATATACAATAAGGTAAATTTGTATTGAAAGAGATATGCAAAAATACATATAAAACAATGTAAATTTGTTTCAAAATATATATACGAATACAAATAAAAAAACGTAGATTTCTATAAAAATATATATACAAAATACACATAAAATTACGTAAATACGTATAAAAAATGTATTCAAAATACACATAAAATAATGTAAATTCGAATTAAATATGTTTTTTGTATATTTATTTTCATACAAGTTTAAATTATTTTTGTGTATTTTTGTATATAGTTTTTTACAAATTTAGGTTATTTTATGTGTATTTTGTACATCTATTTTCATACAAATACACATTCTTTTCATGATATTTTGTTTATTTTTTTTGACACGAATTAACATTATTTAATGAGTATTTTGTATATATATTTTTATACGTATTTACATTATTTCAAGTGTATTTTGTATATATATTTCTATAGAAATCTGCATTATTTTATGTGTATTCGTATATATATTTTGAAACAAATTTACATTGTTTTATGTGTATTTTGCATATTTTTTTAATACAAATTTACCTTATTGTATGTGCATTTTGTATATTAATTTTAATACAAATTTGATTAATCTATGTGTATTTTTTGTATATGTATTTTTTTAAAAATATGCTTTATATTATGGGTATTTTGCATCTTTATTTTCATACAAATTTACATTATTTTATTGATATTCTGTGTATTTATTTTGATATGATTTTACATTATTCTATGTGTATTTTGTATATATATTTTATATAAAATGAATTTGTTTTCATTTCATACAAATCTACATTATTTTATGTGTTTTTTGTACATGTATTTAAATACAAATTTAACTAGTTATATGTGTATTTTGTATATCTATTTTGTATGTATATTTTCATAGAAATTTACTCTATTTTATGAGTATTCGTATATATATTTTGATACAAATTTACATTATTAATGTGTATTTTGCATATCTATTTCAATACAAATTTACTTTATTGTACGTGCATTTAGTATATTTATTTTAATACAAATTTAATTATTTTATATGTATTTTTGTATATATATTTTTATGCAAATATGCGTTACTATATGGATATTTTGCATCTTTATTTTCATACAAATTTATATTATTTTATTGATATTCTCTTTATTTATTTTGATACGATTTAACATTATTCTATGTGTTTTTTGTATATATTTTTTTATATATATTTACATTATTTAATGTTAATTTTGTATATATTTTATCCAAATTTACATTATTTTATGTGTATTTGTTTATATATTTTCATTCATATTTACACTATTTTATGTGTTTTTGTATATATATTTTCTACGTATTTAAATTATTTTATGTGTATTTTGTATATACATTTTCATAAAAATTACGTTATATTATTGTGTGTATAAGTATATATTTTGATACAAATTTTATACAAATTCATGTTATTTAATGTGTATTTGTATATCTATTTTCATACAAATTTATATTATTTTACGTGTATTTTTTCATATATTTCATTACAAATTTACCTTATTTTATGTTTATTTTGTATATTTATTTCATTCAATTTTAAATTATTTTATGTGTATATTTGTATTTGTATTTAGGTTATTTTATGTGTTAAATATATATACGAATACACATAAAATAACGTAGATTTCTATAGAAATATATATACAAAATACACATGAACTGATGTAAATACGTATAAAAATATATATATATATATATATATATATATATATATATATATATATAAATATATATATATATATATATATATATACAAAATACACATTAAATAATTTAAATTCTCGTCAAAATAAATAAACAAAATATCAATAAAAGAATATGTATTTGTATGAAAATAGATATACAAAATACTCATAAAATAACCTGTTTGTATAAAACTATATACAAAAATAATTTAAATTTGTATGAAAATAAGTATACAAAATACACATAAAATTAGGTAAATTTGTATTGAAATACATATACAAAATACACATAAAATAATGGAAATTTGAATGAAAATATATAAACATGTACACTTAAAATAACGTAAATTTGTATCAAATATATTTACAAAATACACAATAAATAATGTAAATATGTATAAAAAATATATACAAAACACAAATAGAATAATGTAAAATCGTATCAACACTAAATACACAGAATATTAATAAAATAATGTAAATTTGTATGAAAATAAAGATGCAAAATAGCCATAAAATAACGCATTTTTTATAAAAATATATATACCCAAATACACATAAAATATTAAAATTTGTATTAAAATAAATATAAAAAATGCACATACTATAAGGTAAATTTGTATTGAAATAGATATGCAAAATACATATAAAACAATGTAAATTTGTTTCAAAATATATATACGAATACACATAAAATAACGTAGATTTCTATAAAAATATATACACATAATATGAAGTAAATACGCATAAAAAAAATGAATACAAAAAATACATAAAAATCGTATCAAAATAAATAAACAAAATACCAGTAAAAGAATGTGTATTTGTATCAATATAAATATACAAAATATACATAAAATATCGTAAATTTGTTTAAAACTATATACAAAAATACACAGAAGTAATTAAATTTGTATGAAAATATATATACAAAATACAGCTAAAATGAGCTAAATTTGATTTGAAATGTACATACAAAATACATAAAATAATGCAAATCTGTATCAAAATATTTATACAAATACATATAATAACGTAGATTTGTTTAAAAATATATAAACAAAATACACATTAAGTAATGTAAATACGTATAAAAAATATGTACAAAATACACATATAATCATGTAATTCGTATCAAAATAAATAAACAAAATAGCAATAAAATAATGTAAATTTGTATGAGAAAACATATACAAATAACGCAAATTTCTATAAAAATATATGTACAAAATGGCACATAATATAAAAGTAAATTTGCAAAAAAATATATATACAAAACACACTAAATAATGTAAATGCGTACATAAAATAACCTAAATTTGTATAAAACTATATACAAAAATACAAAAATTATTTAAATTTGTTTGAAAAGAAATATACAAAATACACATAAAATTAGGTAAATTTGTATTGAAATACATATACAAAATACACATCAAATAATGTAAAATTGAATGAAAATATATAAACAAATACACTTAAAATAACGTAAATTTGTATAAAATATATATGCAAGATACACATTAAATAATGTAAATGTGTATAAAAAATATATACAAAAAACAAATAGAATAATGTAAAATCGTATCAAAATAAATACACAGAATATCAATAAAATAATGTAAATTTGTATGAAAATAAAGATGCAAACTTCCCAAAAATTATCGCATTTTTTATAAAAATATATTTAAAAAAATACACATCAAATATTTAAATTTGTATTGAAATAAATATACAAAATACATATACAGTAAGGTAAATTTGTATTGAAAGAGATATTCAAAAATACATATAAAACAATGTAAATTTGTTTCAAAATATATATACGAATACACATAAAATAAAGTAGATTTCTATAGAAATATATATACAAAATACATATGAAATTATGTAAATACGTATAAAAATATATATACAAAATACATATCAAATAATGTAAATTCGTGTCAAAATAAATAAACAAAATATCATGAAAAGAATGTGTATTTGTATGAAAATAGATAATAGATAATAAACTTGTATAAAATATATATGCAAGATACACATTAAATAATATAAATATGTATAAAAAAGTATATACAAAAAACAAATAAAATAATGTAACATCGTATCAAAATAAATACACCGAATATTAATAAAATAATGTAAATTTGTATGAAAATAAAGATGCAAAATTCCCATAAAATAGCGCATTTCTTATAAAAAAATATATACCAAAATACACATCAAATATTTAAATTTGCATTGAAATAAATATACAAAATGCACATACAATAAGGTAAATTTGTATTGAAAGAGATATGCAAAAATATATATAAAACAATGTAAATTTGTTTCAAAACATATATACGAATACAAATAAAAAAACGTAGATTTCTATAAAAATATATATACAAAATACACATAAAATTAAGTAAATACGTATAAAAAAATGTATACAAAATACACATAAAATAATGTAATTTCTAATTAAAATAAATGTAAATTTGAATGAAAATATAAATACAAATACACTTAAAATAACGTAAATTTGTATAAACTATATATGCAAGATACACATTAAATAATGTAAATGTGTATAAAAAAATATATACAAAAAACAAATAGAATAATGTAAAATCGTATCAAAATAAATACACAGAATATCAATAAAATAATGTAAATTTGTATGAAAATAAAGATGCAAAATTCCCAAAAATTATCGCATTTTTTATAAAAATATATATACCAAAATACACATAAAATATTTAAATTTGTATTGAAATAAATATACAAAATGCATATACAGTAAGGTAAATTTGTATTAAAAGAGATATTCAAAAATACATATAAAACAATGTAAATTAGTTTCAAAATATATATACGAATACACATAAAATAAAGTAGATTTCTATAGAAATATATATACAAAATACATATGAAATTATGTAAATACGTATAAAAATATATATACAAAATACATATCAAATAATGTAAATTCGTGTCAAAATAAATAAACAAAATATCATGTAAAGAATGTGTATTTGTATAAAAATAGATAATAGATAATAAATTTGTATAAAATATATTTGCAAGATACTCATTAAATAATGTAAATATGTATAAAAAAAGTATATACAAAAAACAAATAGAATATTGTAAATTCGTATCAAAATAAATACACCGAATATTAATAAAATAATGTAAATTTGTATGAAAATAAAGATGCAAAATTCCCATAAAATAGCGCATTTCTAATAAAAATATATATACCAAAATACACATAAAATTTTTAAATTTGTATTGAAATAAATATACAAAATGCACATACAATAAGGTAAATTTGTATTGAAAGAGATATGCAAAAATACATATAAAACAATGTAAATTTGTTTCAAAATATATATACGCATACAAATAAAAAAACGTAGATTTCTATAAAAAATATATATACAAAATACACATAAAATTAAGTAAATACGTATAAAAAATGTATACAAAATACACATAAAATAATATAAATTCGATTTAAAATAAATAAACAAAATACCAATAAAAGAATGTGTATTTGGATAAATATAAATATAAAAAATACATATACAAAATAAACATAAAATAAGGTAGATTTGTAATAAAATATATGTACAAAATACACATAATATAATGTAAATTTATATGAAAATATATATACAAATACACATAAAATACCATGAATTTGTATAAAAATATATATTCAAAATAAATATAAAATAATGTAAAAGCGTATAAAAATATATATACAAAGTACATATAAAATAATGTAAATTCGTATCAATATAAATCAACAAAACACCAATAAAATAATATATATATATATGAATGAAAATAAATTTACAAAATACACATAACATAACTAAAATTTGTATTAAAATATATACAAAAATACATAGATATAATTTGATTTTGTATGAAAATAGATATATAAAATACACATAAAACTAGGTAAATTTCTTTTGAAATGTATATACAAAATAGCCATAAAATATTGTAAACTTGTGTTAAAATATATAAACAAATACATATAAAATAACGTAAATTTGTATGAAAAATATATACAAAATACACATAGAATAATGTCAATTCGTATCAAAATGAATGAGCAGAATATCAATAAAATAATGTATATTTGTATGAAAATAAAGATGCAAAATACCCAAAAAATAAAGCATATGTTTATAAAAATACAGATACAAAAATACACATCGAATAATTAAATTTGTATTAAATTAATATACAAAATGCGTATATAAGGTAAATTTGTATTGAAAAAATATGCAACATACACGTTTACTCATACAAATTTATATTATTTTATTGGTATTTTGTTTATTTATTTTGATACGAATTACATGATTATATGTGTATTTTGTACACATTTTTTTATACGTATTTACATTATTTAATGTGTATTTTGTTTAAATATTTTCATACAAATTTACGTTATTATATGTGTATTTGTATAAATATTTTGATACAAATTTACTTTATTTCATGTATTTTGTATATATATTTCAATTCAAATTTAGCTTATTTTGTGTGTATTTTGTATATATTTTCATACAAATTTAATTACTTCTGTGTATTTATGTATATAGTTTTATATAAATTTACGTTATTTTATGTGTATTTTGTATATTTATATTTATACAAATACATTCTTTTATTGGTATTTTGTTTATTTATTTTGATACGAATTTACATTATTTTATGTGTATTTTGTATACATTTTTTTATACGTATTTACTTCATTTTATGTGTATTTTGTATATATATATATTTATAGAAATCTACGTTATTTTATGTGTATTCGTATACATATTTTGAAACAAATTTACATTGCTTTATATGTATTTTGCGTATCTATTTCAATACAAATTTACCTTATTGTATGTGTTTTTTATATATTTATTTTAATACAAATCTAATTTTTTTATGTGTATTTTGGTATATATATTTTTATAAATAAAAAAAATGCGTTATTTTATGGGTATTTTGCCTCTTTATTTTCATACAAATTTACATTATTTTATTAATATTCTGTGTATTTATTTTGATATGATTTTACATTATTCTATTTGTGTTTTGTATATATTTTTTTTATACAAATTTACGTTATTTTAAGTGTATTTGTTTATGTATTTTCATTCAAATTTACATTATTTTATGCGTATTTTGTATATGTATTTCCATACAAATTTACCAAATTTTATGTGTATTTTGTATATTTATTTTCATACAAATTTAAAATATTTTTGTGTATTTTTGTATATAGTTTGATACAAATTTAGGTTATTTTATGTGTATTTTGTATATCTATTTTCATACAAATACACATTCTTTTATTGATATTTTGTTTATTTCTTTTGACGCGAATTTACATTATTTAATGTGTCTTTTGTATATATATTTTTATACGTATTTACATCATTTCATGTGTATTTTGTATAGTTTTAAACAAATTTATATTATTTAATGTGTATTTTGTATATATATATATATTTATACAAATACACATTCTTTTATTGGTATTTTGTTTATTTATTTTGATACTAATTTACATTATTTTATGTGTATTTTATATACATTTTTTATACGTATTTACTTAATTTTATGTGTATTTTGCATATATATTTTTAGAGAAATCTACCTTATTTCATGTGCATTCGTATATATATTTTGAAACAAATTTACATTGTTTATATGTAATTTGCATATCTATTTTTGTGTATTCTGTATTTATTTTTGTTATACATAGAATAATGTAAAATCGTATCAAAATAGGTACACAGAATATCAATAAAATAATTTAAATTTGTATGAAAATAAAGATGCAAAATACCCATAAGATAAAGCATTTTTTTTAAATACATATACAAAAATACACATAGAATAATTATATTTGTATTAAAATTAATATACAAAATGCACACATACAATAAGGTAAATTTGTATTGAAAAAAAACGCAAAATACAAATAAAACAGTGTAAATTTGTTTCAAAATATATATACGAATACACATAAAATAACGTAGATTTCTATAGAAATATATATACAAAATACACATGAAATTATGTAAATACTTATAAAAAAAAAAATATATATATATATATATATATATATATATATATATATATATATATATATATATATATATATATATATATATATATATATATATATATATATATATATATATATATATATATATATATATATATATATATATATATATATATATATATATATATATATAATAGATATTTAGTAATGTAAATTGGTGTGAAAATAAATAAACAAAATATCATGAATATAGTGTGTTTGTGTGTGAAAAGAAATTATAGATAATAACATTGTATGAAATATATATGCAAGATAAACATTAAATAATGTAAATATGTATAAAAAAATATATATACAAAAAACAAATAGAATAATATAAAATCGTATCAAAATAAATACACCGAATATTAATAAAATAATGTAAATTTGTATCAAAATAAAGATGCAAAATTCCCATCAAATAGCGCATTTCTTATAAAAATATATACCAAAATACACATAAAATATTTAAATTTGTAATGAAATAAATATACAAAATGCACATACAATAAGGTAAACTTCTGTTGAAAGAGATATGCAAAATACATATAAAAATTATAAATTTGTTTCAAAATATATATACGAATAGACATAAAATAACGTAGATTTCTATAAAATATATATACAAAATACACATAAAATTAGGTAAATACGTATAAAAATGTAAACAAAATACACATAAAATAATATAAATTGAAACAAAATAAATAAACAAAATACCAATAAAAGAATGTGTATTTGTTCTGTGTATTTTGTATATAGTTTTATACAAATTTACGATACAAATACAAATACAAAATACATATTAAATAATTTAAAATTGAATGAAATAAATATACAAAATAAACATAAAATAAGGTAAATTTGCAATAAAATATATGTAAAAATACACATGAAATAATATAAATTTGTATGAAAATATATATTCAAATACACATAAAATAACATAAATTTGTATAAAATTTGTTTCAAAATATATACGAATACACACAATAAAATAACGTAAATTTTTATGAAAATGTATATATAAAATACACATAAAATAATTTAAATACGTAGAAAAATATATATACAAAATACACATAAAATAATGAAAATTTGTAAAAAATTAAATACACGAAATTCCAATAAAAGAATGTATATTTGTAGGAAAATATATATACAAAAAACAAATCAAATAACTAAAATTTGTATAAAAATATATACAAAAATACACAAAAATAATTTAAGTTTGTTTGAAAATAGATATGCAAAATACACATAAAGTTAGGCCAATTTGTATTTTGTATATCTATTTGTTTACGTATTTACTTAATTTATGTGTATTTTGTATATATATTTTTATAGAAATCTACGTTATTTTATGTGTATTCGTATATATATTTTGAAACAAATTTACATTGTTTTATATGTATTTTTGCATATCTCTTTCAATACAAGTTCACATTATTGTATGTGCATTTTGTATATTTACTTCAATACAAATTTAAATATTTTATGTGTATTTTGGTATATATATTTTTATAAGAAATGCGCTATTTGATGGGAATTTTGCATCTTTATTTTCATACAAATTTACATTATTTTATTAATATTCGGTGTATTTATTTTGATACGATTTCACATTATTCTATTTGTTTTTTGTATATATTTTTTTTTATACATATTTATATTATTTAATATATATCTTGCATATATATTTCATACAAATTTATTATCTATTATTTATTTTCATACAAATACACATTCTTTTCATGATATTTTGTTTATTTATTTTGACACGAATTTACCTTGATATGTATTTTGTATATATATTTTTATACGTATTTACATAATTTCATGTGTATTTTGTATACATATTTCTATAGAAATCTACGTTATTTAATGTGTATTCGTATATATATTTTGAAACAAATTTACTTTGTTTTATATGTATTTTTGAATATCTCTTTCAATACATATTTACCTTACTGTATATGCATTTTGTATATTTATTTCAATACAAATTTAAATATTTTATGTGCATTTTGGTATATATATTTAAAAAAAAATGCGCTATTTTATGGGAATTTTGCATCTTTCTTTTCATACAAATTTACATTATTTTATTGATATTCTGTGTATTTATATTGATAGGATTTTACATTATTCTATTTCTTTTTTGTATATATTTTTTTATACACATTTACATTATTTAATGTGTATTTTGTATATATATTTTATACAAATTTACGTTATTTTAAGTGTATTTGTTTATATATTTTCATTCAAATTTACATTATTCTATGTGTATTTTGTATATGTATTTCAATACAAATTTACCTAATTTTATGTGTATTTTGTATATTTCTTTTCATAGAAATTTTAAATATTTTTGTGTATTTTTGTATATAGTTTTAAACAAATTTAGGTTATTTTATGTACGTATTTACTTTATTTAATGTGTGTTTTGTATATATATTTTTATGCAAATATACTTTATTTTATGTGCATTTTTGTACATATATTTTTTTAGAAATTTGCGTGAATTTATGTGTATTTGTATATGTTTTCTCATACAAATTTACATTATTTTATTGCTATTTTGTTTATTTATTTTGATACGAATGAAAATAGATATACAAAATATACAAAAAATAAACTAAATTTGTATTGAAATATATATACAAAATACATAAAATAATGTAAATTTGTATCAAAATATTTTAACAGATGCGCATAAAATAACGTAAATTTGTTTTAAAATATACAAATACACATTAAATAATGTAAATATGTATAAAAAAATATATACAAAACACAAATAGAATAATGTAAAATCGTATCAAAATAAATACACAGAATATTAATAAAACAATGTAAATTTGTATGAAAATAAAGATGCAAAATACCCATTAAATAACGCATTTTTTATAAAAATATACATACCAAAATACACATGAAAAAATTAATTTGTATTAAAATAAATATACAAAATACACATACAATAAGGTAAATCTGTATTTAAATAGATATGCAAAATACATATAAAACAATGTAAATTTGTTTCAAAATATATATACGAATACTCATAAAATAAAGTAGATTTCTATAAAATATATATACAAAATATACAAAAAATGAAGTAAATACGTATAAGAAAATGTATAGAAAATACACATAAAATAATGTAAATTGTATCAAAATAAATAAACAAAATACCAATAAAAGAATGTGTATTTGTATAAATATAAATATACAAAATACACATAAATAACGTAAATTTGTATAAAACTATACAAAATACACAGAAGTAATTAAATTGTATGAAAATAGATATACAAAATACAGATAAAATAAGCTAAATTTGAATTGAAATGTATATACAAAATACAATTTATAATATATGTATATTTGTATTTAGGTAAATATTTTATATATATATTTTCATATAATTACATTAATTTGTATTTTCATAAATATATATACAAAATTTAGATTATTTAATGTATATACTATAATAAATATTTACATTAATACACATATAATCAATTTATTTGTATATATAAATTTACAAATTTAATGCAATGTATATAATGTAAATTTATGAATTTAATTTTACATATACAGAAATTTATATAAAATTACGTTATTTTATGTGCATTTTGTATAAAATATATTTATAAAATGTACATATTTTATTGGTATTTTGTATTAATATATATACAAAATTTACATTATTTTATGTAATTTTGTATATATGTATACAAAATACCTATGAAATATTTTATGTTATTTTGTATATATATTTTGAAAATAACATTTTATAAAAAAACGAAAATTTGTATAAAAAATATATACAAAACACAAATAGAATAATGTAAAATCGTATCAAATAAATACACAGAATATTAATAAAATAATGTAAATTTGTATGAAATAAAGAAGCAAAATACCCATAAAATAACGCATTTTTTTATTTATAAAATATATATACCAAAATACACATCAAAAAATTTAAATTTGTATTAAAATAAATATACAAAAACACATACAATAATATGGAAAATTTGTATTGAAATAGATATGGAAAATATATATATGTAAATTTGTTTCAAAATAAATACTAATACAAAAAAAATAACGAAGATTTCAATAAAAATATATATACAAAATACACATAAAATGAAGTAAATACGTATAAAAAATGTATACAAAATACACATAAAATAATGTAAATTCGTATCAAAATAAATAAACAAAATACTGATAAAGAATGTGTATTTGTATGAATATAAATATACAAATTACATAAAATAACGTAAATTTATATAAACTATATAAAAAATACACAGAAGTAATTAAATTTGTATGAAAATATATACAAAATACACATATATAAGCTAAATTTGAATTGAGATATATATACAAAAACATGAAATAAAGTAAATTTGTATCAAAATATTCATACAAATACACATATAATAACGTAAATTTGTATGAAAATATATAAACAAAATACACATTAAATAATGTAAATACGTATAAAATATGTACAATATATACAAAATAAATAAACAAAATAAACATACAAATTTACAAAAAATATAATACAAATTTACATTATTTTATGTTTTATATATTTTTCAATACAAATTTACCTTATTATATACGCATTTTGTATATTAATTTTAATACAAATTTAATTATTCGATGTGTATTTTGTATCTGTATTTTATAAACATATGCTTTATTTTTGGGTATTTTGCATCTTATTTTTCACAAATTTACATTATTTTATTGACATTCTGCTGATTCATTTTGATACGAATTGACATTATTCTATGTGTATTTTGTATATATTTTCATACAATTTACGTTATTTTATGTGTAATATATAATACAAATATACATATAATAAATATCAAAATAAATAATAATATAAATTTATAATATTAAATGGCAGTATGTTGCAT
Source organism: Eriocheir sinensis (assembly GCF_024679095.1). Classification (NCBI taxonomy): domain Eukaryota; kingdom Metazoa; phylum Arthropoda; class Malacostraca; order Decapoda; family Varunidae; genus Eriocheir; species Eriocheir sinensis. Next base: position 44,226,183 of record NC_066509.1, read on the forward strand.
ATTTTTTCAATACAAATTTACCTTATTATATACGCATTTTGTATATTAATTTTAATACAAATTTAATTATTCGATGTGTATTTTTGTATCTGTATTTTTATAAACATATGCTTTATTTTGGGGGTATTTTGCATCTTTATTTTCATACAAATTTACATTATTTTATTGATATTCTGCTCATTCATTTGATACGAATTGACATTATTCTATGTGTATTTTGTATATATTTTCATACAAATTTACGTTATTTTATGAGTATTTGTTTATATATTTTGATACATATTTACAATATTTTATGTGTATTTGTATATATTTTCAAAAGAAATTTACCTTGTTTTATGTGTATTTTGTATATCTATTTTCATACAAACTCAAATTATTCTATGTATTTTTGTATATATTTTAATACAAATTTTTATCTATGTGTATTTTGTAAATTTATTTTCATAAAATATATATTATTTTATTGGTTTTTGATTTATATTGATACAAATTTACATTATTTTATTGTATTTTGTATATTTATTTTGATACGATTTTACATTATTTAATATTTATTTTGTATATATATTTTATATAAAATTATTTGTTTTCATTTTATACAAATTCATGATATTTTATGTGTTTGTATATATATTTTTATAAATTTAACTTGTTTTATGTGTATTTTGTATATATATTTTGTATATATTTTCATGAAATTTACTTATTTTATGTGTATTCGTATATATATTTTGATACAAATTTACATTATTGATGTGTATTTTGCATATTTATTTAAATACAAATTTGCTTTATTGTATGTGCATTTTGTGTTTTTAATTTATTACAAGTTTAATTATTTTATATGTATTTTGTATATATATTTTATGCAAATATTTATTATTTATTTTAAATTTACATTATTTTATTGATATTTTTATTTATTTTGATTCGATTTAACATTATTCTATGTGTATTTTGTATATTTTTTTATATATATTTACATTAGTTAATGTTCATTTTGTATATATATTTTATCCAAATTTAAATATTTTATGTGTATTTGTTTATATATTTTCATAAAATTTACATTATTTTATGTGTTTTGTATATATATTTTCTACGTATTTAAATTATTTTATGTATATTTTGTATATACATTTTCATAAAAAATACGAAATTTTATTTGTATAATTTTTTAAAAATATATATACCAAAATACACATCAAATATTTAAATTTGTATTGAAATAAATATACAAAATACATATACAATAATGTAAATTTGTATTGAAAGAGATATTCAAAATACATATAAACAATGTAAATTTGTTTCAAAATATATATACGAATATCACATAAAATAAAGTAGATTTGTATGAAATATATATACAAAATACATATGAAATAATGTAAATTTGTATCAAATATATATACAAAATACATATCAAATAATGTAAATTTGTATGAAAATAAATATACAAAATACATGAAAAGAATGTGTATTTGTATGAAAATAGATACTAGATAATGTAAATTTGTATAAAATATATATGCAAATACACATTAAATAATGTAAATTTGTATAAAAAAAGTATATACAAAAACAAATAGAATAATGTAACATCGTATCAAAATAAATACAGAGAATATTAATAAAATAAGTTAAATTTGTAATAAAATAAAGATGAAAAATTACCATAAAATATCGCTTTTTTTTTTATATATCTATATACCAAAATACACATAAAATATTTAAATTTGTATTAAAATAAATATACAAAATGCACATACAATAAGGTAAATTTGTATTGAAATAGATATGCAAAATACATATAAAACAATGTAAATTTGTTTCAAAATATATATACGAATACAAATAAAATAACGTAGATTTCTATAAAATATATATACAAAATACACATAAAATTAAGTAAATAAGTATAAAAAATGTATACAAAATACACATAAAATAATGTAATTTCGAATTAAAATAAATGTAAATTTGAGTGAAAATATATAAACAAATACACTTAAAATAACGTAAATTTGTTTAAAATATATATGCAAAATACACATTAAATAATGTAAATGTGTATAAAAAATATATACAAAAAACAAATAGAATAATGTAAAATCGTATCAAAATAAATACAGAGAATATCAATAAAATAATGTAAATTTGTATGAAAATAAAGATGCAGAATTCCCAAAAATTATCGCATTTTTAAAAAAAATATATACACCAAAATACACATAAAATATTTAAATTTGTATTGAAATAAATATACAAAATGCATATACAGTAAGGTAAATTTGTATTAAAAGAGATATTCAAAAATACATATAAAACAATGTAAATTTGTTTCAAAATATATATACGAATACACATAAAATAAAGTAGATTTCTATAGAAATATATATACAAAATACATATGAAATTATGTAAATACGTATAAAAATATATATACAAAATACATATCAAATAATGTAAATTCGTGTCAAAATAAATAAACAAAATATCATGTAAAGAATGTGTATTTGTATAAAAATAGATAATAGATAATAAATTTGTATAAAATATATTTGCAAGATACTCATTAAATAATGTAAATATGTATAAAAAAGTATATACAAAAAACAAATAGAATATTGTAAATTCGTATCAAAATAAATACACCGAATATTAATAAAATAATGTAAATTTGTATGAAAATAAAGATGCAAAATTCCCATAAAATAGCGCATTTCTTAATAAATATATATACCAAAATACACATAAAATATTTAAATTTGTATTGAAATAAATATACAAAATGCACATACAATAAGGTAAATTTGTATTGAAAGAGATATGCAAAAATACATATAAAACAATGTAAATTTGTTTCAAAATATATATACGAATACAAATAAAAAAACGTAGATTTCTATAAAAATATATATACAAAATACACATAAAATTAAGTAAATACGTATAAAAAAATGTATACAAAATACACATAAAATAATGTAAATTCGATTTAAAATAAATAAACAAAATACCAATAAAAGAATGTGTTTTTGGATAAATATAAATATAAAAAATACATATATAAAATAAACATAAAATAAGGTAGATTTGTAATAAAATATATGTACAAAATACACATAATATAATGTAAATTTATATGAAAATATATATACAAATACACATAAAATACCATGAATTTGTATAAAAATATATATTCAAAATAAATATAAAATAATGTAAAAGCGTATAAAAATATATATACAAAGTACATGTAAAATAATGTAAATTCGTATCAATATAAATCAACAAAACACCAATAAAATAACATATATATATGAATGAAAATAAATTTACAAAATACACATAACATAACTAAAATTTGTATTAAAATATATACAAAAATACATAGAAATAATTTGATTTTGTATGAAAATAGATATATAAAATACACATAAAACTAGGTAAATTTCTTTTGAAATGTATATACAAAATAGCCATAAAATATTGTAAATTTGTGTTAAAATATATAAACAAATACATATAAAATAACGTAAACTTGTATTAAAATTATATAAAAAATACAAATACAAAAATGTCAATTCGTATCAAAATTAATGAGCAGAATATCAATAAAATAATGTATATTAGTATGAAAATAAAAGATGCAAAAACCAAAAAATAAAGCATATGTTTATAAAATACAGATACAAAATACACATCGAATAATTAAATTTGTATTAAAATTAATATACAAAATGCGTATATAATAAGGTAAATTTGTATTGAAAAATATGCAACATACACGTTTACTCATACAAATTTATATTATTTTATTGGTATTTTGTTTATTTATTTTGATACGAATTACATGATTATATGTATTTTGTACACATTTTTATACGTATTTACATTATTTAATGTGTATTTTGTTTATATATTTTCATACAAATTTACGTTATTATATTGTATTTGTATAAATATTTTGATACAAATTTACTTTATTTCATGTATTTTGTATATATATTTCAATTCAAATTTAGCTTATTTTGTGTGTATTTTGTATATATTTTCATACAAATTTAATTACTTCTGTGTATTTATGTATATAGTTTTATATAAATTTACGTTATTTTATGTATTTTGTATATTTATATTTATACAAATACATTCTTTTATTGGTATTTTGTTTATTTATTTTGATGCAATTTACATTATTTTATGTATTTTGTATACATTTTTATACGTATTTACTTCATTTTGTGTGTTTTGTTTATATATATATATATATATATATATATATATATATATATATATATATATATATATATATATATATATATATATATATATATATATATATATATATATATATATATATTTATATAAATCTACGTTATTTTATGTGTATTCGTACATATTTTGAAACAAATCTACATTGCTTTATATTTATTTTGCGTATCTATTTCAATACAAATTTACCTTATTGTATGTGTTTTTTATATATTTATTTTAATACAAATCTAATTTTTTTATGTGTATTTTGGTATATATATTTTTATAAATAAAAAAATGCATTATTTTATGGGTATTTTGCCTCCTTATTTTCATACAAATTTACATTATTTTATTAATATTCTCTGTATTTATTTTAATACGATTATACATTATTCTATTTGTGTTGTGTATATATATTTTATACAAATTTACGTTATTTTAAGTGTATTTGTTTATGTATTTTCATTCAAATTTACATTATTTTATGCGTAATTTGTATATGTATTTCCATACAAATTTACCAAATTTTATGTGTATTTTGTATATTTATTTTCATACAAATTTAAAATATTTTTGTGTATTTTGTATATAGTTTGATACAAATTTAGGTTATTTTATGTGTATTTTGTATATCTATTTTCATACAAATACACATTCTTTTATTGATATTTTGTTTATTTCTTTTGACGCAAATTTACATTATTTAATGTGTATTTTGTATATATATTTTTATACGTATTTACATCATTTCATGTGTATTTTGTATAGTTTTAAACAAATTTATATTATTTAATGTGTATTTTGTATATATATATTTATACAAATACACATTCTTTTATTGGTATTTTGTTTATTTATTTTGATACTAATTTACATTATTTTATGTGTATTTTGTATACATTTTTTATACGTATTTACTTAATTTTATGTGTATTTTGCATATATATTTTATAGAAATCTACCTTATTTCATGTGCATTCGTATATATATTTTGAAACAAATTTACATTGTTTATATGTATTTTGCATATCTATTTTTGTGTATTCTGTATTTATTTTTGTTATACATAGAATAATGTAAAATCGTATCAAAATAGGTACACAGAATATCAATAAAATAATTTAAATTTGTATGAAAATAAAGATGCAAAATACCCATAAGATAAAGCTTTTTTTTTTAAATACATATACAAAAATACACATAGAATAATTATATTTGTGTTAAAATTAATATACAAAATGCACACATACAATAAGGTAAATTTGTATTGAAAAAAAAACGCAAAATACAAATAAACCAGTGTAAATTTGTTTCAAAATATATATACGAATACACATAAAATAACGTAGATTTCTATGAAATATATATACAAAATACATGAAATTATGTAAATACGTATAAAAAAAATATATATATATATATATATATATATATATATATATATATATATATATATATATATATATATATATATATATATATATATATATATATATATATATATATATATATATATATATATATATATATATATAAATACATATTAAGTAATGTAAATTCGTGACAAAATAAATAAACAAAATATTATGAAAATAATATGTATTTGTATGAAAATAGATAATAGATAATAAATTTGTATAAAATATATATGCAATATACACATTAAATAATGTAAATATGTATAAAAAAATATATACAAAAACAAATAGAATAATATAAAATCGTATCAAAATAAATACACAGAATATTAATAAAATAATGTAAATTTGTATGAAAATAAACATGCAAAATTCCCATAAAATTGCGCATTTTTTATAAAATATAAAAACCAAAAAACACATGAAATATATAAATTTGAAAATAAATAAATATACAAAATGCACATGCAATAAGGTAAACTTCTGTTGAAAGAGATATGCAAAAATACATATAAAAAATTGTAAATTTGTTTCAAAATATATACGAATAGACATAAAATAACGTAGATTTCTATAAAATATATATACAAAATACACATAAAATTAGGTAAATACGTATAAAAAAATGTAAACAAAATACACATAAAATAATATAAATTCGAAACAAAATAAATAAACAAAATACCAATAAAAGAATGTGTATTTGTTCTGTGTATTTTTGTATATAGTTTTATACAAATTTACGATACAAATACAAATACAAAAATACACATTAAATAATTTAAAATTGAATGAAATAAATATACAAAATAAACATATAATAAGGTAAATTTGCAATAAAATATATGTAAAAATACACATGAAATAATATAAATTTTTATGAAAATATATATTCAAATACACATAAAATAACATAAATTTGTATAAAATTTGTTTCAAAATATATACGAATACACACAATAAAATAACGTAAATTTTTATGAAAATGTATATATAAAATACACATAAAATAATTTAAATACGTAGAAAAATATATATACAAAATACACATAAAATAATGAAAATTTGTAAAAAATTAAATACACGAAATTCCAATAAAAGAATGTATATTTGTAGGAAAATATATATACAAAAAACAAATCAAATAACTAAAATTTGTATAAAAATATATACAAAAATACACAAAAATAATTTAAGTTTCTTTGAAAATAGATATGCAAAATACACATAAAGTTAGGCCAATTTGTATTTTGTATATCTATTTGTATACGTATTTACTTAATTTATGTGTATTTTGTATATATATTTTTATAGAAATCTACGTTTTTTTATGTGTATTCGTATATATATTTTGAAACAAATTTACATTGTTTTATATGTATTTTTGCATATCTCTTTCAATACAAGTTCACCTTATTGTATGTGCATTTTGTATATTTACTTCAATACAAATTTAAATATTTTATGTGTATTTTGGTATATATATTTTTATAAGAAATGCGCTATTTGATGGGAATTTTGCATCTTTATTTTCATACAAATTTACATTATTTTATTAATATTCGGTGTATTTATTTTGATACGATTTCACATTATTCTATTTGTTTTTTGTATATATTTTTTTTATACATATTTATATTATTTAATGTGTATCTTGCATATATATTTCATACAAATTTATTATCTATTATTTATTTTCATACAAATACACATTCTTTTCATGATATTTTGTTTATTTATTTTGTCACGAATTTACATTACTTAATATGTATTTTATATATATATTTTTATACGTATTTACATAATTTCATGTGTATTATGTATGTATATTTCTATAGAAATCTACGTTATTTTATGTGTATTCGTATATATATTTTGAAACAAATTTACACTGTTTTATTTGTGTTTTGCGTTTTTTTTTCAATACAAATTTACCTTATTGTATGTGTGCATTTTGTATATTAATTTTAATACAAATTTAATTATTCTTTGTGTATTTTGTATATGTATTTAAAAAAAAAATGCTTTATCTTATGGGTATTTTGCATCTTTATTTTCATACTTATTTAAATTATTTTATTGATATTCTGTGTACTTATTTTGATACGATTTTACATTATTCTATGTATAACAAAAATAAATACAGAATACATAAAAATAAATAAGCAAAATACATATAAACAATGTAAATTTGTTTCAAAATATATATACGAATACACATGAAATAAGGTAGATTTCTATAAAAATATATATACAAAATACATATAAAATTAAGTAAATACGTATAAAAAATGTATACAAAATACACATAAAATAATGTAAATTAGTATCAAAATAAATAAACAAAATACCAATAAAAGAATGTGTATTTGTATAAATATATATATACAAAATACACATTAAATAATATGAATTTGTTTAAAACTATACAAAATACACATGAAATGATGTAAATACGTATAAAAATATATATACAAAATAAACATTAAATAATGTAAATTCGCGTCAAAATAAATAAACAAAATATCAATAAAAGAATGTGTATTTGTATGAAAATAGATATACAAAATACACATACAATAACCTAAATTTGTGTCAAACTATATACAAAAATATACAAAAATATTTTAAATTTGTATGAAATTAAATATACAAAATACACATAAAATTAGGTAAATTTGTATTGAAATACCTACACAAAATACACATAAAATAATGTAAATTTGAATGAAAATACATAAACAAATACACTTAAACTAACGTAAATCTGTATAAAAAAATATGTACAAAACACAAATAGAATAATGTAAAATCGTATCAAAATAAATACACAGAATATTAATAAAATAATGTCAATTTGTATTAAAATAAAGAAGCAAAATACCCATAAAATAACGCATTTTTTTTATTTATAAAAATATATACCAAAATACACATCAAAAAATTAAATTTGTATTAAAATAAATATACAAAAAACACATACAATAAGGTAAATTTGTATTGAAATAGATATGCAAAATACATATAAAACAATGTAAATTTGTTTCAAAATATATATACGAATACACATAAAATAACGTAGATTTTTATAAAAATATATATACAAAATACACATAAAATGAAGTAAATACGTATAAAAAAATGTATACAAAATACACATAAAATAATGTAAATTCGTATCAAAATAAATAAACAAAATACCAATAAAAGAATGTGTATTTGTATGAATATAAATATACAAAATACACATAAAATAACGTAAATTTATATAAAACTATATACAAAAATACACAAAAGTAATTAAATTTGTATGAAAATATATACAAAATACACACGAAATAAACTAAATTTGAATTGAAATATATATACAAAATACATGAAATAAAGTAAATTTGTATCAAAATATTTATACAAATACACATATAATAACGTAAATTTGTATGAAAATATATAAACAAAATACACATTAAATAATGTAAATACGTCTAAAAAAATATGTACAAAATACACATATAATCATGTAATTCGTATCAAAATAAATAAACAAAATACCAATAAAATAATATAAATTTGTATGAGTAAACGTGTATGATGCATATTTTTTCAATACAAATTTACCTTATTATATAAGCATTTTGTATATTAATTTTAATACAAATTTAATTATTCGAAGTGTATTTTTGTATCTGTATTTTTATAAACATATGCTTTATTTTTTGGGTATTTTGCATCTTTATTTTCATAAAATTTACATTATTTTATTGATATTCTGCTCATTCATTTTGATACGAATTGACATTATTCTATGTGTATTTTGTATATATTTTTCATACAAATTTACGTTATTTTATGTTTAAAAATATGTACAAAATACACATATAATCATGTAATTCGTATCAAAATAAATAAACAAAATACCAATAAAATAATATAAATTTGTATGAGTAAACGTGTATGTTGCATATTTTTTCAATACAAATTTACCTTATTATATACGTATTTTGTGTATTAATTTTAATACAAATTTAATTATTCGATGTATTTTTGTATCTGTATTTTATAAACATCTGCTTTATTTTTGGGTATTATGCATCTATATATTCATAAAAATATACAATATTTTATTGATATTAAGCTCATTTATTTTGATACGAATTGACATTATTCTATGTGTATTATACAAATTTACGTTATTTTATGTGTATTTGTTTATATATTTTGACACAAATTTACAATATTTTATGGGTATTTTGTATATACATTTCAAAAGAAATTTACCTAGTTTTATGTGTATTTTGTATATCTATTTTCATACAAACTCAAATTATTTCTATGTATTTTTTGTATATATTTTAATACAAATTTTAGTTATGTTATGTGTATTTTGTAAATTTATTTTCATTCAAATATATATTATTTTATTGGTGTTTTGTTGATTTATATTGATACGAATTTACATTATTTTATATGTACTTTGTATATATATTTTTATACGCTTTTACATTATTTAATATTTATTTTGAATATATATTTTATACAAATTCATGGTATTTTATGTGTATTTGTATTTATATTTTCATATAAATTTACATTATTTTATGTGTATTTTGTACATATATTTTATTACAAATCTACCTTATTTTATGTTTATTTTGTATGTGTATTTTGTATATTTATATTTATCCAAATACACATTCTTTTATTGGTATTTTGTTTATTTATTTTAATTCGAATTTACATTATTTTATGTGTATTTTGTATACATTTTTTTATACGTATTTACTTAATTTTAAGTGTATTTTGTATATATATTTTAATAGAAATCTACGTTTTTTTTATTTGTATTCGTATATATATTTTGAAACAAATTTACATTGTTTTATATGTATTTTTGCATATCTCTTTCAATACAAATTTACCTTATTGTATGTGCATTTTGTATATTTATTTCAATGCAAATTTAAATATTTTATGTATTTTGGTATATATATTTTTATAAGATTACGAATTTGAATTTGAATAAAATAAATACAAAAAAACAAAAAAATAAATTTTAATTTGTATGAAAATACATATACAAAATACACATAATTAGTTAAATTTGTATTTAAATACATGTACAAAATACACATTAAATAATGTAAATTTGTATGAAATGAAAACAAATTCACATAAAATTCGCGTCAAAATAAATAAACAAAATATCAATAAAAAAATGTGTATTTGTATGAAAATAGATATACAAAATACATAAAATAACCTAAATTTGTATCAAACTATATACAAAATACACAAAATATCTTAAATTTGTATCAAAAATAAATATACAAAATACACATAAAATTAGGTAAATTTGTATTAAAATACATACACAAAATACACATAAAATAATGTAAATTTGAATGAAAATACATAAACAAATACACTTAAAATAACGTAAATTTGTATAAAAAATATGTACAAAACACAAATAGAATAATGTAAAATCGTATCAAAATAAATACACAAAATATTAATAAAATAATGTAAATTTGTATGAAAATAAAGAAGAAAAATACCCATAAAATAACGCATTTTTTTTGTTTATAAAAATATATATACCAAAATACACATCAAAAAATTAAATTTGTATTAAAATAAATATACAAAAAACACATACAATAAGGTAAATTTGTATTGAAATAGATATGCAAAATACATATAAAACAATGTAAATTTGTTTCAAAATATATATACGAATATACATAAAATAACGTAGATCTCTATAAAAATACATATACAAATGTATTCAAAATACACATAAAATAGTAGTAACATACACATAAAAAATGTATACAAAAAAAAGATAAAACAATGTAAATTCGTATCAAAATAAATAAACAAAATAACAATAAAAGAAGTTGTATTTGTATAAATATAAATATTCAAAATACACATAAAATAACGTAAATTTATATAAAACTATATACAAAAATACACTGAAGTAATTAAATTTGTATGAAAATATATACAAAATACACACAAAATAAGCTAAATTTGAATTGAAATATATATACAAAATAAATGAAATAAAGTAAATTTGTATCATAATATTTATACAAATACACATACAATAACGTAAATTTGTATGAAAATATATAAACAAAATACACATTAAATAATGTAAATACGTATAAAAAATATGTACAAAATACACATATAATCATGTAATTCGTATCAAAATAAACAAAATACCAATAAAATAATATAAATTTGTATGAGTAAACGTGTATGTTGCATATTTTTTCAATACAAATTTACCTTATTATATACGCATTTTTTATATTAATTTTAATACAAATTTAATTATTCGCTGAGTAGTTTTGTATCTGTAGTTGTATATATATTTATATACTTTTACATTATTTAATATTTATTTTGAATATATGTTTTTATACAAATTCATGGTATTTTATGTGTATTTTGTATATATATTTTTATAGAAATCTACGGTTGTTTTATTTGTATTCGCATATATATTTTGAAACAAATTTACATTGTTTTATATGTATTTTTGCATATTTCTTTCAATACAAATTTACCTTATTTTATGTGTATTTTGTATATTTATTTCAATGCAAATTTAAATATTTTATGTGTATTTTGGTATATATATTTTATAAGATTACGAAAATTTGAATAAAATATATACAAAAAACAAAACAAAAATTTCAATTTGTATGAAAATAGATATACAAAATACATATAATTAGTTAAATTTGTATTTAAATACATGTACAAAATACACATAAAATAATGTAAATTTGTATGAAATGAAAACAAATTCACATAAAACTCTCCTCAAAATAAATAAACAAAATATCAATAAAAGAATGAGTATTTGTATGAAAATAGATATACAAAATACACATAAAATAACCTAAATTTGTATCAAACTATATACAGAAATACACAAAATATTTAAAATTTGTATGAAAATAAATATACAAAATACACATAAAATTAGGTAAATTTGTTTTGAAATACATACACAAAATACACATAAAATAATGTAAATTTGAATGAAAATACATAAACAAATTCACTTAAAATAACATAAATTTGTATAAAAAAATATGTACAAAACACAAATAGAATAATGTAAAATCGTATCAAAATAAATACACAGAATATTAATAAAATAATGTAAATTTGTTTGAAAATAAAGCAAAATACCCATAAAATAACGCATTTATAAACATAAATATACCAAAATACAGATCAAAAAATTAAATTTGAATTAAAATAAATATACAAAAAACACATACAATAAGGTAAATTTGTATTGAAATAGATATGCAAAATACATATAAAACAATGTAAATTTGTTTCAAAATATATATACGAATACACATAAAATAACGTAGATTTCTATAAAAATATATATACAAAATACACATAAAATGAAGTAAATACGTATAAAAATGTATACAAAATACACATAAAATAATGTAAATTCGTATCAAAATAAATAAACAAAATACCAATAAAAGAATGTGTATTTGTATAAATATAAATATACAAAATACACATAAAATAACGTAAATTTATATAAAACTATATACAAAAATACACAGAAGTAATTAAATTTGTATGAAAATATATACAAAATACACACAAAATAAGCTAAATTTGAATTGAAATATATACAAAATACATGAAATAAAGTAAATTTGTATCAAAATATTTATACAAATACACATATAATAACGTAAATTTATGAAAATATATAAACAAAATACACATTATATAATGTAAATACGTATAAAAAAATATGTACAAAATACACATATAATCATGTAATTCGTATCAAAATAAATAAACAAAATACCAATAAAATAATATAAATTTGTATGAGTAAACGTGTATGTTGCATATTTTTTCAATACAAATTTACCTTATTATATACGCATTTTGTATATTAATTTTGATACAAATTTAATTATTCGATGTATTTTGTATCTGTATTTTATAAACATATGCTTTATTTTTTGGGTATTTTGCATCTTTATTTTCATACAAATTTACATTATTTTGATATTCTGCTCATTCATTTTGATACAATTGACATTATTCTATGTGTATTTTGTATATATTTTCATACAAATTTACGTTATTTTATGTGTATTTATATATTTTGACACAAATTTACAATATTTTATGGGTATTTTGTATATACTTTTCAAAAGAAATTTACCTAGTTTTATGTGTATTTTGTATATCTATTTCATACAAACTCAAATTATTTCTATGTATTTTTGTATATATTTTAATACAAATTTTAGTTATGTTATGTGTATTTTGTAAATTTATTTTCATTCAAATATATATTATTTTATTGGTGTTTTGTTGATTTATATTGATACGAATTTACATTATTTTATATGTACTTTGTATATATATTTTTATACGCTTTTACATTATTTAATATTTATTTTGAATATATATTTTTATACAAATTCATGGTATTTTATGTGTATTTGTATATATATTTTTATATAAATTTACATTATTTTATGTGTATTTTGTACATATATTTTTTTTACAAATCTACCTTATTTTATGTTTATTTTGTATGTGTATTTTCTATATTTATATTTATCCAAATACACATTCTTTTATTGGTATTTTGTTTATTTATTTTAATTCGAATTTACATTATTTTATGTGTATTTTGTATACATTTTTTTATAAGTATTTACTAAATTTTATGTGTATTTTGTATATATATTTTTATAGAAATCTACGTTTTTTATTTGTATTCGTATATATATTTTGAAACAAATTTACATTGTTTTATATGTATATTTGCATATCTCTTTCAATACAAATTTACCTTATTGTATGTGCATTTTGTTTATTTATTTCAATGCAAATTTAAATATTTTATGTGTTTTTTGGTATATATATTTTTATAAGATTACGAAAATTTGAATAAAAATATATACAAAAAAACAAAAAAATAAATTTCAATTTGTATGAAAATAGATATACAAAATACACATATAATTAGTTAAATTTGTATTTAAATACATGTACAAAATACACATAAAATAATGTAAATTTGTATGAAATGAAAACAAATTCACATAAAATTCGCGTCAAAATAAATAAATAAAATATCAATAAAAGAATGTGTATTTGTATGAAAATAGATATACAAAATACGCATAAAATAACCTAAATTTGTATCAAACTATATACAAAAATAAACAAAAATATTTTAAATTTGTATGAAAATAAATATACAAAATACACATAAAATTTACCTTATTGTATGTGCATTTTGTATATTTATTTCAATGCAAATTTAAATATTTTATGTGTTTTTTGGTATATATATTTTTATAAGATTACGAAAATTTGAATAAAAATATATACAAAAAAACAAAAAAATAAATTTCAATTTGTATGAAAATAGATATACAAAAAACACATATAATTAGTTAAATTTGTATTTAAATACATGAACAAAATTCACTTAAAATAATGTAAATTTGTATGAAATGAAAACAAATTCACATAAAATTCGCGTCAAAATAAATAAATAAAATATCAATAAAAGAATGTGTATTTGTATGAAAATAGATATACAAAATACGCATAAAATAACCTAAATTTTTCAAACTATATACAAAAATAAACAAAATTTTTTTAAATTTGTATGAAAATAAATATACAAAATACACATAAAATTTTGGGTATGTATTGAAATACATACCCAAAATACACATAAAATAATGTAAATTTGAATGAAATTCTATAAATAAATACACTTAAAATGACGTTAATTTGTATAAAATATATATAAAAAATACACATTAAATAACGAAAATATGTATAAAAAAATATATACAAAACACAAATAGTATAATATAAAATCGTATCAAAATATATACACAGAATATTAATAAAATAATGTTTATTTGTATGAAAACTAAGATGCAAAATACCTATAAAATAACGCATTTTTTATAAAATTATATATACCAAAATACACATAAAATATTTGAATTTGTATTAAAATAAATATACATAATGCACATACAATAAGGTAAATTTGTATTGAAATAGATATGCAAAAAACATAAAACAATGTAAATTTGTTTCAAAATATATATACGAATACACATACAATAACGTAGTTTTCTTTAAATATATATATATACAAAATACAAATAAAATTAGGTAAATACGAATCAAAAATGTATGCAAAATACACATAAAATAATGTAAATTCGTATAAATATAAATAAACAAAATACCAATAAGAGAATGTGTATTTGTGTAAATATAAATATACAAAATGCACATAAAATAACGTAAATTTGTATAAAACTATATACAAAAATACACAGAAGTAATTAAATTTGTATGAAAATAGATATACAAAATACACACAAAATAAGCTAAATTTGAATTGAAATATATATTCAAAATACATAAAATAAAGTAAATTCGTTTCAAAATATTTTTAACAAATACACATATAATAACGTAAATTTGTAAAAAAAATATATAAACAAAATACACATTAAGTAATGTAAATACGTATAAAAAAATATTAACAAAATACTCCAATAATCAAGTCATTCGTATCAAAATAAATAAACAAAAAACTAATTAAATAATGTAAATTTGTATGAGAAAACATATACAAAATACACATAAAATAACGTTTTAAGTTTCTATAAAAATATATGTACAAAATTGCACATAAAATTAGTTTGCATAAAAAAATATATACAAAACACACATTAGATAATGTAAATGAGTATAAAAATATGTATACAAAATACCTATGAAATAATCTAAATTCGTATCGAGTTAAATTAAGAAAATAACAATAAAATAATGTAATTTTGGATGAAAATATATATAGAAAACACACATAAAATAACCTAAATACAAATACAAATATACACATTAAAAAATTTAAAATTGAATGAAATAAATATACAAAATAAACATAAAATAAGGTAAATTTGTAATAAAATATATGTAAGAATAAACATAAAATAATATAAATTTGTATGAAAATATATATACAAATACTCATAAAATAACATGAATTTGTATAAAATGTTTCAAAATATATACGAATACACACAAAAAAATAACGTAAATTTTTATGAAAATGTATATATAAAATACACATAAAATAGTTTAAATACGTAGAAAAATATATATACAAAATACACATAAAATAATGTAAATTCGTAAAAAACTAAATACACAAAATTCCAATAAAAGAATGTATATTTGTAGGAAAATATATATACAAAAAACAAATAAAATAACTAAAATTTGTATAAAAATATATACAAATATACACAAAAATAATTTAAATTTGTTTGAAAATAGATATGCAAAATACACATAAAGTTAGGCAAATTTGTATTGAAATACATATACAAAACTCAAATAAAATAATGAAATTTGTATGAA